>NW_019943668.1:176249-201915 GCF_002910315.2 Salvelinus sp. IW2-2015 | reverse complement strand
TGTGTGAGAGAGCTTTTCTTTTACATCTGTTGGGAGAAATGACTGATTTACAGTTCATGAGGGTTGCCTAATGACACATGAAGTTTTGAAAAGATCTGACCTTTTTAACCCTTCAAAACCGCCACTTGACACCATTTTAAGGTACTTCTGGTTGACACAGGAAGCTGAAAGTGAACACATATCCTATGTTAAGAACTGACTTATTTACRTAGGGTTGAATGAGTGTGTGTTATTTCAGAAAACACCAGAAATCTCGCAGAGCTCCGAAACCAACTTAAAAAATATTTGTCTGAACACGCTGCAACTGGATCTGTAACTTTTTTGTACATTGTACGATTTCTCTTAAATTACGATAGATATTGTAGGCTGTTTCTTTTTTTCCTGACACCATAGGTTCATGTACTTTGACGTGAAGCGGTCAAATTAGCACTCTTATTTTGTTTTGACCTTTAATCCCAGAAAAATGGCCATAACTCAAAAAGACGTTGAGGCCTGGACGCCATATTGTTCAGGGCCAACTGCCCATTATGCCAAACCTATGCTCACCAAGTTTCGTCTTCGAAGTCTTTTCCGTTTAGGAGAAAAGGCCACGTCGTGATTGGTGATGTTTTGTACATATGCAATATGATTCCATTCGCCCTCTGGTGGGACTTACCGGGACAGCGGAAAAATGAAAAAAAAATAAAAATAAAAACCGAAACCGAATGTCCGAGAGACTTCGTTCGATGACTTCCCGGAAGATCTGGCCCCCGTGCACGGCCCGCCGCCGAGTTTTACAAACATTCGCGGACGTCTAGTAAGGGACCGTACATTTGCAATATGGAGTTACTCATCAACCATACAGCAACTGTCAAAATGTTCCCTTCATGTATGTAAGCAGGGTGCAAGTGTGAAATAAATGATAAGAGGAGCTATCGACAGACAAGTTGTACTACTGTGTTCCTCACAGGACATTCTGTCTCCACCGTGGAGGGAAGAAACTGTTAGGCTTGCAGAAAATATTAAACATGTTTCAGATTAACTTCTCACGAGTCACCAACCCTGATCCGGTCACCCCCCAACTCACCCCACTGATTAGCACAGCTAGCATAGCGTCACAATAACTTGTAGCATTAATATCATTAAATCACAAGTCCAAGACACCAGATGAAAATACAGGTCTTGTGAATAAAGCCCCACATTTCAGATTTTTTAAATGTTTTACAGGGAAGACAGAATATGTAAATCTATTAGCTAACCACGTTAGCGGAGGACACGATATTTTTACCAGGCAGATTCGGCTAGGCGCCCACGTCCAGTTCACATGCACAACAGATATGATATAAAATCGTAAATTGGGTCTTACTATGGCTGATCTTTCATCAGAATGTTGATCAAAGTGTCCTTTGTCAAGATGAGTCGTTGGTTCCGTTCAGAATTCTTCTTGCCCACTCCATTTAGCACAGGTACCGGTCGAGTGGCACGAATTTCTCAAACGTAAATACAATCGACAACGGTACACCGAAAAACTCCCGGAAAAATTCAAATAATCTGATTAAACTATATTGAAAAAACATACATTACGATGATATGGTCAATGTATCAAACAAAATTCGACACGGAGATAGTTTGCATACATAACGCCAGCAAAACAGTACACCAACGCAGGCTCAAATTCGAAAATTAAGATGTCCGGAAGTTGTCGGTCACGCCAAAGAAATGGGTCCTATTCACGTCAGTCCCAGATAAACAAAGAATTTCTCCTCTGACGTCATCTTGACAACCAAGAGGAAGGGCGAATGGGGTGTGTTTCTGGTCATAGGGGCACGACCATATATAGGCAGAGCGTTGAAGCCAGCATAACACATCTTGATTTTTATGTTCTTGGTCATGGAAAGTGCTGTTGAATGACTTCTGTATCACTCAGAGACAAAATGAAACGGATTTAGAAACTAGGGATTGGTTTTCTTTCCAATGGTATGATTCATATGCATATAGTAAGAGCAATAATGAATAAGAGGCAGTTTAATCTGTAGAGCAAATTATGCTAATGCGAAAATAGCACCCCTGTATATCTCCAGAGGTAAAGAAACAATGTATTTGTGTTGTGGAAAAACACAGACTGTCTGAGCAAGGCGTAGCTTAAGATTTGAACTTGTTTGTGTGTGTTATAAAGACTGTTTTTTCATTCTTGACTTTAGAAAGTTCTCGTGAATAAACTGTACTAACCTTTTGCATAAACTGAGTCTTTGCCTAATTATTATTAAACCCATGGTCTAACAAACCTCGGGGATTGGTCAAAGCTATTGATTGTTAGTTATTATCATTGTGATTGAAAATTCTCATGACAGTAGCATTGCCTTTAACCTCTCTGGGGCAGGTGGGATGCAATCGTCCCACCGGCCAATAGCCAGGGAAAATACAGAGCGCCATATTCAAATAAAATGATATAAAAATCAAACTTYCATTAAATCACACATGTAAGATACCAAATTAAAGCTACACTCGTTGTGAATCCAKCCAACATGTCAGATTTCAAAAAGGCTTTTCGGCGAAAGCATAAGATGCTATTATCTGACGATAGCACAACAGTAAACAAAGAGACTAGCATATTTCAACACTGCAAGCACGACACAAAACGCAGAAATAAAATATAAATCATGCCTTACCTTTGACGAAATTCTTTTGTTGGCACTCCAATATGTCCCATAAACATCACAATGGTCCTTTTGTTCGATTAATTCCGTCAATATATATCCAAAATGTCAATTTATTTGGACCGTTTCATCCAGAAAAACACAGCTTCCAACTTTTGTCACGTCACTACAAAATATATCAAAAGTTACATGTAAACTTTACCAAAACATTTCAAACTACTTTTGTAATACAACGTTAGGTATTTTTAAATGTTAATAATCGATCAATTTGAAGACGGGATGATCTGTGTTCAATACAAAAAGAAAACAAACTGACGCAACTTTTTTCGTAACGTGCCTCTCTCAAAAAATGTACTTCATGTGACCCTCATTTACGATAGCCCTATTTCTTCATTACACAAAGAAATAACCTCAACCGATTCCCAAGGACTGGTGACATCCAGTGGAAGCGGTAGGAGCTGCAAGCAAGTCCATTAGAAATCTGGTGTCTCTAAGAAATATAATTGAAAACACAGTGACATCAAAAAAATAAAAATTCTGAATGGTTTGTCCTCAGCGTTTTGCCTGCTACATAAGTTCTGTTATTCTCAGAGACATGATTCAAACAGTTTTAGAAACTTCAGAGTGTTTTCTATCCAAATCTACTAATAATATGCATATCTTATATTCCGGGGATGAGTAGCAGGCAGTTGAATTTTGGCATGCTATTTATCCGAAAGTGAAAATGCTGCCCCCTGCCCTCAAGAAGTTAAATTGTTTACCTTGGGTAAAACGTTTTGGGTAGCCTTCCACAATCTTCCCACAATAAGTTGGGTGAATTTTGGCCCATTCCTCCTGACAGAGCTGGTGTAACTGAGTCAGGTTTGTCAGCCTCCTCGCTCGCACGCGCTTTTTCAGTTCTGCCCACAAAATTTCTATTCCATTGAGGTCAAGGCTTTGTGATGGCCACTCCAATAACTTGACTTTGTTGTCCTTAGGCCATTTTTGCCACAACTTTGGAAGTATGCTTGGGGTCACTGTCAATTTGGAAGACACATTTGCGACCAAGCTTTAGCTTCCTGACTGATTTCTTGAGATGTTGCCTCAATATATCCACATAATTTTCTCCCCTCATGATGTATTCTATTTTGTGAAGTGCACCAGTCCCTCCTGCAGCAAAGCAACCCCTCAACATGATGCTGCCACCCCCGTGCTGCACGGTTGGGATGGTGTTCTTTTCACTTGCAAGCCTCCTCCTTTTTCCTCCAAACCTAACGATGTTCACTTTGTCCCCATGTGCAGTTGCAGACCGTAGTCTAGCAATTTTATGGTGGTTTTGGAGCAGTGGCTTCTTCCTTGCTGAGAGGCCTTTCAGGGTATGTCGATATAGGACTCATTTTACTGTGGATATAAATACTTTCGTACCTGTTTCCTTCCTGCATCTTCACAAGGTCCTTTGCTGTTGTTCTGGGATTGATTTGCACTTTTCGCACACCAAAGTACGTTAATCTCTAGGAGACAGAACGCATCTTCTTCCTGAGTGAAATGATGCCTGCGTGGTCCCATGGTGTTTATACTTGCGTACTATTGTTTGTACAGATGAACGTGGTACCTTCAGGCGTTTGGAAATTGCTCCCAAGGATGAACTAGACTGTGGAGGTCTACAATTCTTTTTATGAGGTCTTGGCTGATTTAATTTGATTTTACCATGATGTCATGCAAAGAGGCACTGAGTTTGAAGGTAGGCCTTGAAATACATCCACAGGTACACCTCCAACTGACTCAAATGATGTCAATCAGCCTATCAGAAGCTTCTAAAGCCATGATATATATTTCTGGAATTTTCCAAGCTATTTATAGGCACAGTCAACTTAGTGTATGTAAAGTCTCACCCACTGGAATTGTGAAACAGTGAATTATAAGTGAAATAATCTGTCTGTAAACAATTGTTGGAAAAAATGACTTTTGTCATGCACAAAGTAGATGTCCTAACAGACTTGCCAAAACTATAGTTTGTTAACAAGAATGTTGGAGATGGTTAGACAAAACGTTTTAATTACTCCAACCTAAGTGTATGTAAACTTCCGACTTTCAACTGTGTATGAAAATGTTTATATATTATTATAATACATAATATGTGAAATTACAATATCAATTGAACACATGCCTTCAATGTATATCATTCATAATAAGAATAAAGCTTTTTCCAACAACAATGGAAGTGGTTCCACTCTGTAGGCTACTGCTAATCATACACTTAGCCGGCAAATTAGATTTTAAACACTCTAGATTTGAACAATCTCTCATACACATTGGAATATCTAAACTGAACCTGTTACAATGTTACTAGTTACAATGTTACAATGATTACCTGCTAAATTGTGGGTATCTCTGTCAGATAGTCTTACCTAACTGTATGAAAAACATATAACTGAAGTTACAATGTTTTTCCCCTTCAATCATTTCTTTAATAACGATATCATTGGAGTCTTCTCATAAGGTGTTTCTTGTGTTGGTTCTTCTCCCGCCCTGAACAGAATAATGAAGCATTTAAGGAACAAATAACAGAAAGAACAACCCCAAAGCTAGAGTGATGATGGCAAAGATCTCCACAGCTACATCACTTGCCAGGAGAGCTGACATAAGCTGGGATAAAGGTGATCCAGACTGCACAGAATATGAGCATGCTGAAGGTGATGAATTTGGCCTCATTGAAGTTATCAGGCAGCTTCCGAGCCAGAAAAGCCAGCACAAAGCACAAGAGAGACAGGAGTCCTATATAGCCCAACACAGCCCAGAAACCAATAGCTGAACCCACATCACACTCTAGAATGATCTTTTCCTTGTAGGTAGTGAAGTTTTTAATGGGGAAGGGAGGGGACAGGACCAACCACAGAGTGCATATCAAAGCCTGGACAAACGTGAAGGACACTACAGTCAACCTCTGCTGTGGAGGACCAAACCATTTCATGATATTACTGGCTGGAAGCGTAGCCCTGAAGGCCATCAACACCACTATTGTTTTCCCCAGAACACAAGAGATGCAGAGGACGAAGGTGATCCCAAACGCTGTGTGACGCAGCATACAGGACCACTCAGAGGGCCGGCCAATGAAGGTAAGAGAACACAGAAAACACAGAGCCAAGGAGAAGAGAAGCAGGAAGCTCAGCTCAGAGTTGTTGGCCCTGACGATGGCCGACGTTCGGTGGTGGTAGAATATGGTTGCCGTGGCAATGGCCAGACAAGCCCCGCCCACAGAGCAGGCGGTCAGGATGATTCCGAGGACCTCGTGGAAGGACAGGAACTCCACAGGCTTAAGGATACAGCGGTCTCTCTCAGCGTTGGGCCAGTACTCCTTGGGACAGATCAGACAGTCTGAAGAATCTGACCAGGACAAAACAACAGACATCAAATGTTAATAATAATAGATTCAGGTTTTATTTATTTACAAATACATATCCCACAATGCTGCACTTTGTCAGTTTACAATAAAGAATGTTGAATTAATGTGCAGCTTACATGAGATAATAAGAACAGGAACATGATTGATAGACACTACCTTTGTTGTGCTAGTAATATGAATAAACCACTACTTAGTGAACCGTGATAGAAATTACAACACATTTTTGCCAACTGTTCCTATAGTCCTACCTGTGTTATCACTTATTTCTCCCTCTGCACATTGGATACAGTCATAACAGCATACAGGCTTTCCTTTCTGTAYAGCCTTACGAGTGCCTGGGGGACAGCTCTCACTGCACACTGACACAGGTACTTGTGTASTGTTCTTTACCCAGGTGATTTCCCTCTCGATGTTAAGCCTCTGGTCAGGAGGCATGGACGCATCATAGCGCCCCACTGTCACAAACTCCATCTTCCCACTCTCCCGTATCTGCCAGTTGACCAGCTCATAGGTGGCCACTGGGTCCCCGTTGGCATCGAAAGACACCTGGTACCCGTTACGAGAGAAGTTCACCCTCCTCAATCTCTCCAGGACCTATGGGGTTGAATGGGCAAGGTAGAGAGAGGGGACAAGAGAGAAGGAGAGAGGTGAAGAGAGATGGAGATAAGGGTAGAGAGATGAGTGAGGGGATGAGAGATGGAGAGATAGATGGAGAGAGGTGAAGAGAGAGATAAGAGATGGAGAAAGGGGAAGAAAGATGGAAAGAGAGAAATGGAGAGAGGGGAAGATAGATGGAGAGATGGAGAGAGAGAAACATAACATTAATTCAACTCATATTTATCAGATGTGTTACTTCAGAAGAAGTTGTAAAGTATAATGAGAACACATAGGCCCTCATACATGTAGTCTAAATAAACATATTTATCAGGAAATTATACTACAGACTTGTCATTCACCTGTGTTGACTTCACATTAAGGTTTTTGTCACAGTTCACAGTGGAGTTTTCTCTCTCTTCACAAACGATGCTGTGGATGGCGTGTGCTATGGCGTAAACAGCTTTATACACCATGTTAGTGACACGCAGCTGGGATGTATCTGTGTAGGGGGCCTGTAGCTGCTGTATATCCTCACTGTCATCACACACCTTCTCTTTAACCCCAACACCTGTAGAGTTCCCTAAAGACCGACAGACCGACAGACAGACAGACCGACAGACAGACAGACAGACAGACAGACAGACAGACAGACAGACAGACAGACAGACAGACAGACAGACAGACAGACAGACAGACAGACAGACATAAAAGACAGAACGACAGAGACACGACAGAGACAGCAGACAGACAGAACAGACAGAACAGACTTGTATAGAATAGATAGATAGATAGATAGATAAGATAGATAGATAATAGACAACAAATGGAAATGGATGGATAGATAGATAGACAGACAAATGGATGGATGGATAGATAGATAGACAGACAAATGGATGGATGGATAGATAGATAGATAAATAGATACCTATCCCCAGCCTACAGCCAAAGGCTCCCTCCCAGAACTCAGTGAGCGTGGGAGAGTTGGACACCTTCTGTGGGGAGAGGTCCAGGAGGAAGTCCCTGAGGCCGGGGATGACAGAGCGTTGGATGCCAAATCCAATGGTCCCGGCACACAGGCCGAAGCGCAGCATATATGGTTCAGAGACCCAGGACTCACTCCCGATCCACTGGCGGGGAGGAGAGGGCAGGCGTTCCATCTCGCTAAGCAGGATTCTCATGTCCCAAGAGGATACGAATGCAACCACCACCCGGGCTGTGGAACTGGGGAACATGATTATATCATATGCTTAATATGCTTGTCATGTTTGTCATTCATTGGAATGTCTCAGTGAAGTGAACATGAACATTAGTATTAATCAACACTTTTGACATGTTTTTGACAGATATGCAAATCATGTTGGTCTCACAGATCAGCTTTGGGAAAAGAGAGAAATGAACAACAATAGTATTTTTTATAAATATGGTCTTGCATTTGTATGAATGAAAAGTTCACAAGTAGTCACGGATCACCTGCGGATCACGTCGGCTACCCGTTGCACTCTGCTGAGTGGGTTTGTAAGGGAGAAGGCTTCAGAATACTCCACACAGATGCCTTCCTCTTGTGCTGCCTGTAGGAAAGCCGCCATCCCGTTATTACCGTAGTCAGAGTCGGAACGGACCGCCCCAATCCAGGTCCAGCCGAAGTGCCTGATGAGGTGGGCCAGAGCGGCAGCCTGGAACTGATCACTGGGGATGGTTCTGAAGAAGGTTGGATACTGTTTCTTATCACTCAGACACGCACAGGTGGAAGAGTGGCTCACCTAGGTAAAATAAGACAGTCGAAAACATGAGAAAGTACATCATGTCGGTCTAACAACTCTAATGTATTGGCTACGTCCTGCTTTTTTTATTTAGCTATGTAGTTTGATGTTAGGGAGACATTAATAATAATAAGCCAACTCATTGTTTTTCATTAGGCCAGATTGAAAAGGATACACAACAAGTGTGACACCAATCCCTGGTCTCCCATAACAACCTAGCCTATGAAAGATAGTCCTCAGTCTATGTTCAAATGCCTTTCTCCACATCATTTCACACAGAAATGTATATTCCTGAAAGAGAGGAGAATACAGTTGGAATACAATGGATTAAAAGTTTTACTCATTCCTGAAAGAGAGTAGAATATACAGTAGGAATACAGTAAATTAAAAGTAGAACTCATTCCTGAAAGACAGGAGAATATACAGTAGGAATACAGTAAATTAAAAGTAGAACTCATTCCTGAAAGAGAGGAGAATATACAGTAGGAATACAGTAAATTAGAAGAAGCTGAATGATTTCTTTCCACTGGAGTTTACCTGAGGAATGCCGAAAGGGCCGATGATGCGCAACATGCTGATGGTAGGCGTGGAGGCAGACTCGCCAATGATAGCTGTCACTGTAGCCGACCSCGAGCACTGTTCTCCGGTATCAAACATGGGGTCCAGGCCGTTAGCCAGCTGGAAGGCCACTTTCACGGCCATAGGGACCGAGTTGCAGGAGTCGTGCACTTGATAACCAAGCGTGACACCCGGTAGAAGGTCCGTACTGTTGTTAATCTCCTCAACTGCGAAGACCATGGCGCGCGAGAAGCGCAACTCACGGGAATCCATGCTGTAAATAGGAGATAGGTCAGTGAGCACCTCCTGACGAATCATAAACTAGCCTATAGAATGTTACCATGGCAAACAGCCTAATATCTAGTATTATTTTCCATACTGTCTATATGCCTACACTTTTGTTGCCTGGAATTGAGGACATTGTAGGACAGCCTGGAATTGAAAATGTGATCCTTTGTAACAGTAACAGTAACAATTACCTTCTCTCTCAGACACAAACACGCTTTTTATCTGTCTTTCAACGAACTGTTTATCTGTCTTTAAAACACTGTTTACCTGTCTTTCTTAAAACACTGTTTGTCTGTCCTTAAAACACTGTTTGTCTCATTAACACACTGTTCATCTGTCTTTAAACACACTGTCTCTCTGTCTTTAAAACACAATTTATCTGTCTCCCCACACAGCCACAGTCCCTGTCCCCCACTCCCTCTTGCGCTCACTGACCTCCCTGTGCACTGCAGGGGCTCAGGCATGCTGGTGTAGCTGTGTTCCAAAGTGTACATGTAGTTGTGGATGGAGAACACACCCCCGATGACAAAGTCCCCGTCCTGGGAGAACACCGGAGGACGAGGGGTGCCTTGGAGCCTGCATCTGACAGACTCCAGCCCAGAGGCAGAGGCAGAGGCAGAGGCAGACGAGAGCAAGGCAAGCCCACCAGCCACCACAGCTAGATGTAGCAGACCCAGACTACCAGCCAGACTTGAATCCAAAGCAGGAGCCGGAGAGAGCCTCATTCCCCTGATGTGTAGAAGGTATGGCGTAATACAGCGCCACACAGACCCACATAGGTCAGGTTACCTCTCTACTCTGGCTTAAATACCCACCGTACCTCTGTGGAGATTCCTCTGGGGGCCACACTGTGGGTTTGGCCATGCCAAGGAGGGAGGGGCTAGAGGCTGCTCTGCTCACCCAGTCAGGTCCTGATTCTTTCAGATATAGAGAGTGTATGCACCAGCATCAGAACTACGTTGACTGTAATGGTTTAGATAGACATAAACATACATTAGACACACAATAACCATGAGCCTCTCTTATATTTCCCTTACTGTCTAGTCCTCTTGGCACGCTGGCTCTGCACAGTATTTACCCAACAGTCTTGTCTTCTTGGTATGCTGGCTCTATACAGTAATTCCTCTACAGCCTAGTCCTCTTGGCAAGCCTGCTCTATACGGTATTTCCCCTACAGTCTAGTCCATTTGGCACACTGCCTCTCTTATATTTCCTCTACAGTTAGTCCTCTTGGCAAGCTGGCTCTACACAGTATTTACCTTACAGTCTAGTCCTCTTGGCAAGCTGGCTCTACACAGTATTTACCCAACAGTCTAGGCCATTTGGCACTTTGCCTCACTTATATTTCCAATGCAGTCCAGTCCTTTTACCACGCTGGCTCTACACAGTATTTCCCCTACAGTCTAGTCCATTTGGCACTTTGTCTCACTTATATTTATTCTAAAGTCTAGTCCTCTTGGTACGCTTCCTCTCTTATTTTTCCCCTACAGTATAGTCCTCTTGGCACGTTGCCTCACAGTTGAAGTCGGACGTTTAAATTCACCTTAGCCAAATACATTTAAACTCAGTTTTTCAAAATTCCTGACATTTAATCCAAGTAAAAATATCCTGTCTTAGATCAGTTAGGATCACCACTTTATTTTAAGAATGTGAAAAATCAGAATAATAGTAGGGGAAATTATTTATTTCAGCTTTTATTTCTTTCATCACATTCCCAGTGGGTAAGAAGTTTACATACACTCAATTCAAATKTGTTAGCATTGCCTTTAAATTGTTTAACTTGGGTCAAACGTTTTGGGTAGCCTTCCACAAGCTTCCCACAATAAGTTGGGTGAAATTTGGCCCATTCCTCCTGACAGAGCTGGTGTAAATAGGTCAGGTTTGTTGGCCTCCTCGCTCGCACACGCTTTTTCAGTTCTGCCCACAAATTTTCTATTGCATTGAGGTCAGGGCTTTGTGATGGCCACTCCAATCCCTTGACTTTGTTGTCCTTAATGAAAATTTAGCCACAACTTTGGAAGTATGCTTGGTGTCACTTTCCATTTGGAAGACCCATTTGCGACCATGCTTTATTTTCCTGACTGGTCTTGAGATGTTGCCTCAATATATCCACATCATTTTCTCCGCTCATGATGCAATCTATTTTGTGAAGTGCACCAGTCCCTCCTGCAGCAAAGCAACCCCATAACATGATGCTGCCACCCCCGTGCTTCACGGTTGGAATGGTGTTCTTTGGCTTGCAAGCCTCCTCCTTTTTCCTCCAAACATAACGATGGTCACGATCTTTGTCCCCATGTGCAGTTGCAAACCGTAGTCTGACATTTTTATGGCGGTTTTGGAGCAGTGGCTTCTTCCTTGCTGAGCGGCCTTTCAGGTTATGTCGATCTAGGACTCGTTTTACTGTGGATACAGACACTTTCGTATCTGTTTCCTCCAGCATCTTCAGAAGGTCCTTTGCTGTTGTTCTGGGATTGATTTGCACTTTTCGCACCAAAACACGCTAATCTCTAGGAGACAGAACGCGTCTTCTTCCTGAGCGCTATGATGCCTGCGTGGTCCCATGGTGTTTATACTTGCGTACTATTGTTTGTACAGATGAATGTGATACCTTCAGGCGTTTGGAAATAGCTCCCAAGGATGAACCAGACTTGTGGAGGTCTACAAGTTTTTTTCTGAGGTCTTGGCCGATTTCATTTGATTTTCCCATTATGTCAAGCAAAGAGGCACTGAGTTTGAAGGTAGGCCTTGAAATACATCCATAGGTACACCTCCAATTGAGTCAAATGATGTCAATCAGCCTATCAGAAGCTTCTAAAGCCATGACATATTTTTCTGGAATTTTCCAAGCTATTGTCGTGTCTTTTGCATCATTAATACTGAAGATTAATTTTTATCAAATAACTCTCGGTACTTATTATTACACAATTAAACAAATCAATCATGTAACTGTAATTAACTAGSAAGTCGGGGCACCAAGGAAAATATTCAGATTACAAAGTTATAATTTTCCTAATATAACTTTCAGATATTTTAATATCTGATCAATTAGTCTTCGAATTAATGAATTAATTAATTACACAGTTAAACAAATTAATCATGTATCTGTAATTAACTAGGAAGTCGGTGCACCAAGGAAAACATCAGATTACAAAGTTATTATACGTGATCTTCCTGTCTGGGTTGCCCCCCCCCCCCCTTGGGTGGTGCCGTGGCGGAGATCTTTGTGGGCTATGCTCGGCCTTGTCTCAGGATGGTAAGTTGGTGGTTGAAGATATCGCTCTAGTGTTGTGGGGGCTGTGCTTTGGCCAAGTGGGTGGGGTTATATCCTTCCTGTTTGGCCCTGTCCGGGGGTATCATCGGATGGGGCCACAGTGTCTCCTGGCCCCTCCTGTCTCAGCCTCCAGTATTTATGCTGCAGTAGTTTATGTGTCGGGGGGCTAGGGTCAGTTTGTTATATCTGGAGTACTTCTCCTGTCTTATCCGGTGTCCTGTGTGAATTTAAGTATGCTCTCTCTAATTCTCCCTTTCTCTCTTTCTTTCTCTCTCTTGGATGACCTGAGCCCTAGGACCATGCTTCAGGATTACCTGGCATGATGACTCCTTGCTGTCCCCAGTCCCACTGGGCCGTGCTGCTGCTCCAGTTTCAACTGTTCTGCCTGCGGCTATGGAACCCTGACCTGTTCACTGGACGTGCTACCTGTCCCAGACCTGCTGTTTTCAACTCTCTAGAGACCGCAGGAGCGGTAGAGATACTCTTAATGATCGGCTATGAAAAGCCAACTGACATTTAATCCTGAGGTGCTGACTTGCTGCACCCTCAACAACTACTGTGATTATTATTATTTGACCATGCTGGTCATTTATGAACATTTGAACATCTTGGCCATGTTCTGTTAAAATCTCCACCCGGCACAGCCAGAAGAGGACTGGCCACCCCTCATAGCCTGGTTCCTCTCTAGGTTTCTTCCTAGGTTTTGGCCTTTCTAGGGAGTTTTTTCCTAGCCACCATACTTCTACACCTGCATTGCTTGCTGTTTCGGGTTTTAGGCTGGGTTTCTGTACAGTACTTTGAGATATCAGCTGATGTAAGAAGGGCTATATAAATACATTTAATTAGATTTTGATTTGATTTGATTATTATTTTCCTAATATAACTTTCAGATATTTTAATATCTGTCCATTAGTCTTCAAATTAATGAATTATTCTTTACCTCACTTTAGTCTCATTCCAAACGTCGTAAATTGTTGGTTATCTGCACGAACCCAGTCTTCAGTATGAGTCATCCATACATCAATTGTCTTAAAATCTTTATTACTAAGTACTCACAGAAATACATAAACAAACAGTAGATACTTACAAGAAATGATAGCGGAGTTTCCCTAGTGAGATAAACCAGTAGTGCGGCTTGGTGGACAAAAGGGAAGTGGGGGTCGACTGAGATAAACGTTATAATTATAACAATTGAAATGCTAATCCTTTGCACATGAACGAATAATTTCAATCAATACATATATTTACGCTCAGTGTGTCGTCGGGATCTCTGTTGAAATGTTGTTTCTGTTGGAGAGTTTGTCCGCCCTGTCTCTCTCTCTGCCGTGTTTGGAATTGATAGTTCAGAGAAGGTTCAGCAATGTCGTTATAGAATAGATGTTTCGGCGGTTGTCGGTCTTCGCGTTCAATGATACCGAATTCCTAGCTGCAGACTAGTAATTAGTATCAAAGATTTGTTCTTATTCTGTCGGTATCGATAGTCTAAGAGTTTAACCACGTGGTCTGGTTAACATCTTTGGGAAAGTGGGGCAGTATTGAGTAACTTGGATGAATAAGGTGCCCAGAGTAAACTGCTTGTTACCCAGGGCCAGAAGCTATGATATGCATATAAGTAGTAGATTTGGATGGAAAATACTCTAAAGTTTCCAAAACTGTTAAAATAATGTCTGTGAGTATAACAGAACTCATATGGCAGGCAAAAAAGCTGAGACAAATCCAACCAGGAAGTGGGATATCTGAGATTTGTAGATTAATTTAAGTGATTGCCTATCCAATATGCTGTGTCTATGGGGCCAGATTGCACTTCCCAAGGCTTCTAGCAGATGTCAACAGTTTTAGAAAGTTGTTTGAGGCTTCTATTGAGGAAGGGGGTCGAATAAGAGCTGTTTCAACAAGTGGACTAGGCTGAGGCCAATGAGTTGTTTACTGCGCGGTCACGCAGGCGCGCCGTTTCTTCTTTTTCCTCTGTAATGAATACGCTATTGTCCGGTTGGAATATTATTGAAGATTTATTATAAAATAAATGCTAGTCAGCTTTTTTGATGGGGGGGATCCCGGATCCGGGTTTGTGACTCGTGAAAGGTTAAGAACAAGTTTATCTTTAATTCTATGTAAAACATGTATCTCTCATCAAAGTTTATGATGAGTGTTTCTGTTATTTGATGTGGCTCTCTGCAATTTCTCCGGATGTTTTTAGATATAAATATGAACTTTATCGAACAAAACATACATGTATTGTGTAACATTGAGTCCTGGGAGTGTCATCTGATGAAGATCGTCAAAGGTTAGTGATACGATTTTATCTATATTTCTGCTTTTTGTGACACTTCTCCTTAATGCAACCACTGTGTCAGATTTCAAAAGAACTTTACGGAAAAAGCAAACCATGCAATAATCTGAGTACAGCACTCAGACGACAAATCCACCCAAAGAGATATCCGCCATGTTGGAGTCAACAGAAGTCAGAAAGAGCATTATAAATATTCACTTACCTTTGATGATCTTCATGAGAATGCACTCCCAGGAATCCCAGTTCCACAATAAATGTTTGCTTTGTTCGATAATGTCCRTAATTTATGTCCAAATTCCTCCTTGTTGTTCGTGCTTTCAGTACACAATCTAAACTTACGATGCGCGGGCATGTCCAGGCAAAAGTTCAGACGAAAAGTCATATTACAGTCCGTAGAAACATGTCAAACGAAGTATAGAATCAATCTTTAGGATGTTTTTAACATAAATCTTCAATAATGTTCCAACCGGAGAATTCATTTGTCTTCAGAAATGCAATGGAACTCAAGCTAACTCTCACATGAAAGCGCATGTTCAGCGCATGGTCAGCTCATGGCAGACCTTACTCAATCCCCTCTCATTCGCCCCCACTTCACAGTAGAAGCATCAAACAAGGTTCTAAAGACTGTTGACATCTAGTGGAAGCCTTAGGAAGTGCAACATGACCCCATTTCCACTGTATCTTGGATAAGCAAAGAGTTGAAAAACTAAAAACCTCAGATTTTCCACTTCCTGGTTGGATTTTTTCTCAGGTTTTTGCCTGCCATATGAGTTATGTTATACTCACAGACATCCTTCAAACAGTTTGAGAAACTTCAGAGTGTTTTCTATCCAAATCTACTAATAATATACATATCCTAGTATCTGGTTCTGAGTAGCAGGCAGTTTACTCTGGGCATGCTTTTCATCCGGACGTGAAAATACTGCCCCCTACCCCAAAGAAGTTAAACAGTCTAAAATCACATTACATAATTTCACCAATAGTTTCATCTTTACTCATTCATTTTATACAACAATTAGATGTAAGCCTCATAACTGAGACTCTTGTATAAACAGGGTTATGGTAATGTGGCTGTATTGTCTCTCATGAGTTTCACAAAATTGTACCAAATGGACCAGTTTGTAGCTAGTTACTTCACCGATCTTTTATAAATTCTCCAGAACATGAATGTTGTTCGGGTTCTCCAGTTCTGTGAGCTGGAAGAAATTCCTTGGTTCTCTCTATGAAACTCACTCTCTCTCTATACTGTCTGGCCATGAGGAAGAATCTCCTCTAGGAATTTACAACCTCTCTGACCACAGCAGCCTGGGTGTAGGAGAGAGAGAGAGAGAGGTAGGGGGATGGTGCTCGCTGTATCCAAAGAGGGCAACGTCATGACACTATTTATAGGCACAGTGAACTTAGTGTATGTAAAAGTCTCACCCACTGGAAGTGTGAAACAGTGAGTTGTAAGTGAAATAATCTGTCTGTAAACAATTGTTGGAAAATTGACTTGTAGATGTCCTAACAGACTTGCCAAAACTATAATTTGTTAACAAGAAACGTGTGGAGTATTTGAAAAATGAGTTTTAATGACTCCAACCTAAGTGTATGTAACCTTCCGACTTCAACTGTATGTGCAAATGTTTATTATATTATTATAATACATAATATGATGGATTACAATAGCAATTGAACACATGCACTTCAATGTTATATCAATTTATATAAGAATAAAGCTTTTTTCCAACAACATGGAAGTGGTTCCACTCTGTAGGCTACTGCTAATCACATCATTTAGCAGGTCAAATTACATTTTAACACTCTAGCTTTGAACAATCTCTCATAACATTGGAATATCTAAAGTGAACCTGTTACATGTTACTAGTTACAATGTTACGAATGATTAGCTGCTAAATTGTTGGTCATCTCTGTCAGAGTAGTCCTACCTAACTGTATGATAAACCATATAACTGAACGTTACAATGTTTTTTCCCCTCAATCATTTCTTAATAACGTATATCATTSGATGTCTTCTCCATAAGGTGTTTCTTGGTGTTCTTCTCCGGCCTGAACAGAATAATGAAGCATTTAGGAACAAATAACAGAAAGAACAACCCAAAGCTAGAGGTGATGATGGCAAAGATCTCCACAGCTACAGTGAACTTCCCAGGAGAGCTGACATAAGCTGGGATAAAGGTGATCCAGACTGCACAGAATATGAGCATGCTGAAGGTGATGAATTTGGCCTCATTRAAGTTATCAGGCAGCTTCCGAGCCAGAAAAGCCAGCACAAAGCACAARAGAGASAGSAGTCCTATATAGCCCAACACAGMCCAGAAACCAAWAGCTGAACCCACATCACACTCTAGAATGATCTTTTCCTTGTAGGTAGTGARGTTTTTAATGGGGAAGGGAGGGGACAGGACCAACCACAGAGTGCATATCAAAGCCTGGACAAACGTGAAGGACACTACAGTCAATCTCTGCTGTKGAGGACCAAACCATTTCATGAYATTACTGSCTGGAAGYGTAGCCCTGAAGGCCATCAACACCACTATTGTTTTCCCCAGAACACAAGAGATGCAGAGGACGAAGGTGATCCCAAACGCTGTGTGRCGCAGCATACAGGACCACTCAGAGGGCCGGCCAATGAARGTAAGAGAACACAGAAAACACAGWGYCAAGGAGAAGAGMAGCAGGAAGCTCAGCTCAGAGTTGTTGGCCCTGACGATGGCCGAMGTTCGGTGGYGGTAGAAKAYRGTTGCCGTGGCRATGGCCAGACAAGCCCCGCCCACAGAGCAGGCGGTCAGGATGATTCCGAGGACCTCGTGGAAGGACAGGAACTCCACAGGCTTAAGGATACAGCGGTCTCTCTCAGCGTTGGGCCAGTACTCCTCGGGACAGATCAGACAGTCTGAAGAATCTGACCAGGACAAAACAACAGACATCAAATGTTAATAATAATAGATTCAGATTTTATTTATTTACAAATACATGTCCCACAATGCTGCACTTTGTCAGTTTACAATAAAGAATGTTGAATTAATGTGCAGCTTACATGAGATAATAAGAACAGGAACATGATTGACAGACACTACCTTTGTAGTGCTGGTARTATGAATAAACCACTACTTAGTGAACCGTGATAGAAATTACAACACATTTTTGCCAACTGTTCCTATAGTCCTACCTGTGTTATTACTTATTTCTCCCTCTGCACATTGGATACAGTCATAACAGCATACAGGCTTTCCTTTCTGTACAGCCTTACGAGTGCCTGGGGGACAGCTCTCACTGCACACTGACACAGGTACGTGTGAACTGTTCTTTACCCAGGTGATTTCCCTCTCGATGTGAAGCCTCTGGTCAGGAGGCATGGACCCATCATAGAGTCCCACTGTCACAAAATCTATATTCCCACTCTCCCGTCTCTGCCAGTTGACCAGCTCATAGGTTGCCACTGGGTCCCCGTTGGCATCGAAAGACACCTGGTACCCGTTACGAGAGAAGTTCACCCTCCTCAATCTCTCCAGGACCTGGGGGTTGGAAGGTCAAGGTAGAGAGAGAGGGGACAAGAGAGAAGGAGAGAGGTGAAGAGAGATGGAGAGAAGGAAAGATAGATGGAGTGAGAGAGAGAAACAGAACATTAATTCAACTCATAAATTTGTCAGATGCGTTACTTCAGAACAAGTTGTCAAGTATAATGAGAACTCATAGGCCTTCATACATGTAGTCTCAATAAACATATTTATCAGGACATTATCCTATCGTCTTGTCATTCACCTTTGTTGGCTTCACATTGAGATTTTTGTCACAGTTCACAGTGGAGTTTTCTCTCTCTTCACAAACAATGCTGTGGATGGCGTGTGCTATGGCGTAAACAGCTTTATACACCATGTTAGTGACACGCAGCTGKGATGTATCTGTGAAGGGTGTCTGTAGCTGCTGTATATCCTCACTGCCATCACACACCTTCTCTTCCCAACATTTTTTAGCATTGGCCTTTAAATTTGTTTAACTTGGTCAAACGTTTTGGGTAGCCTTCCACAACTTCCACAATAAGTTGGGTGAATTTTGGCCCATTCCTCCTGACAGAGCTGGTGTAACTAGGTCAGGTTTGTTGGCCTCCTCGCTCGCACACGCTTTTTTCAGTTTCTGCCCACAATTTCTATTGATTGAGGTCAGGGGCTTTGATGATGGCCACTCCAATCCATTGACTTTGTTGTCCTTATGCATTTGCCACAACTTTGGAAGTATGCTTGGTGGTCACTTTCCATTGGAAGACCCATTTGCGACCAAGCTTTAATTCCTGACTGTGTCTTGAGATGTTGCCTCAATATATCCACATAATTTCTCCGCTCATGATGCATCTATTTTGTGAAGTGCACCAGATCCCTCCTGCAGCAAAGCAACCCCACAACATGATGCTGCCACCCCGTGCTCTCACGGTTGGATGGTGTTCTTTGGGCTTGCAAGCCTCCTCCTTTTTCCTCCAAACATAACGATGTTCACGATCTTTTGTCCCCATGTGCAGTTGACAAACCGTAGTCTGCATTTTTATGGCGGTTTTTGGGCAGTGGCTTCTTCCTTGCTGAGCGGCCTTTCAGGTTATGTCGATTAGGACTCGTTTTACTGTGGATACAGAACTTTCGTACCTGTTTCCTCCAGCTATCTTCACAAGGTCCTTTGCTGTTGTTCTGGGATTGATTTGCACTTTTCGCACCAAATACGTAATCTCTAGGAGACAGAACGCGTCTTCTTCCTGAGCGTATGATGCCTGCGTGGTCCATGGTGTTTATACTTGGTACTATTGTTTGTACAGATGAATGTGTACCTTCAGCGTTGGAAATTGCTCCCAAGGATGAACCAGACTTGTGGGAGGTCTACCAATTTTTTTCTGAGGTCTTGGCGATTTCATTTGATTTTCCCATATGTCAAGCAAAGAGGCACTGAGTTTGAAGGTAGGCCTTGAAATACATCCACAGGTACACCTCCAATTGACTCAAATGATGTCAATCAGCCAATCAGAGCTCTAAAGCCATGACATATTTTCTGGAATTTTCCAAGCTATTGTCGTGTCTTTTGCATCATTAATACTGAAGATTTCATATCTTTTATCAAATAACTCTCGCGTACTTATTATTACACAATTAAACAAATCAATCATGTAACTGTTAATCTAACTTAGCGAGTCGGGCACCAAGGGAAAATATTCCAGATTACAAATTATAATTTTCCTAATTACAACTTTCAGATATTTTTTAATATTTGATCAATTTAGTTCTTCGAATTAATGAATTAATTAATTTACACAGTTAAACAAATTAATTCATGTATCTGTAATTAACTAGGATGTTCGGTGCCACAAGGAAAACATCAGATTACAAAGTTATTATACAGTGATCTTCCTTGTCTGGGTTGCCCCCCCCCCTTGGGTGGTGCCGTGGCGGGAGATCTTTGTGGGCTATGCTCGGCCTTGTCTCAGGATGGTAAGTTGGTGGTTGAAGATATCGCTCTAGTGTTGTGTGGGGCTGGCGCTTTTGGCCAAGAGTGGTGGTTATAATCCTTCCTGTTTTGGCCCTGTCCGGGGGTATCATCGATGGGGCCACAGTGTCTCCTGCCCCTCCTGTCTCAGCTCCAGTATTTATGCTGCAGTAGTTATGTGTCGGGGGGCTAGGGTCAGTTTGTTATATCTGGCAGTACTTCTCCTGTCTTATCCGGTGTCCTGTTGTGAATTAAGTATGCTCTCTCTAATTTCTCCCTTTCTCTCTTTCTTTCTCTCTCTTGGATGACCTGAGCCTAGGACCATGCTTCAGGATACCTGGCATGTGACTCCTTGCTGTCCCCAGTCCCACTGGCCGTGCTGCTGCTCCAGTTTCAACTGTTCTGCCTGCGGCTATGGAACCCTGACCTGTCACTGCGACGTGCTACCTGTCCCAGACCTGCTGTTTTCAACTCTCTAGAGACCGCAGTGAGCGGTAGAGATACTCTTAATGAATCGGCTATGAAAAGCCAACTGACATTTAATCCTGAGGGTGCTGACTTGCTGCACCCTCAACAACTACTGTGAATTATTATTATTTGACCATGCTGGTCCTTTATGAACATTTGAACATCTTGGCCATGTTCTGTTAAATCTCCACCCGGCACAGCCAGAAGAGGACTGGCCACCCCTCATAGCCTGGTTCCTCTCTAGGTTTCTTCCTAGGTTTTGGCCTTTCTAGGGAGTTTTTCCTAGCCACCATACTTCTACACCTGCATTGCTTGCTGTTTCGGGTTTTAGGCTGGGTTTTCTGTACAGTACTTTGAGATATCAGCTGATGTAAGAAGGGCTATATAAATACATTTAATTAGATTTTGATTTGATTTGATTATTATTTTCCTAATATAACTTTCAGATATTTTAATATCTGATCCATTAGTCTTCAAATTAATGAATTATTCTTTACCTCACTTTAGTCTCATTCCAAACGTCGTAAATTGTTGGTTATCTGCACGAACCCAGTCTTCAGTATGAGTCATCCATACATCAATTGTCTTAAAATCTTTTATTACTAAGTACTCACAGAAATACATAAACAAACAGTAGATACTTACAAGAAATGATAGCGGAGTTTCCCTAGTGAGATAAACCAGTAGTGCGGCTTGGTGGACAAAAGGGAAGTGGGGGTCGACTGAGATAAACGTTTATAATTATAACAATTGAAATGCTAATCCTTTGCACATGAACGAATAATTTCAATCAATACATATATTTACGCTCAGTGTGTCGTCGGGATCTCTGTTGAAATGTTTGTTTCTGTTGGAGAGTTTGTCCGCCCTGTCTCTCTCTCTGCCGTGTTTGGAATTGATAGTTCAGAGTAAGGTTCAGCAATGTCGTTATAGAATAGATGTTTCGGCGGTTGTCGGTCTTCGCGTTCAATGATACCGAATTCCTAGCTGCAGACTAGTAATTAGTATCAAAGATTTGTTCTTATTCTGTCGGTATCGATAGTCTAAGAGTTTAACCACGTGGTCTGGTTAACATCTTTGGAAAGTGGGCAGTATTGAGTA
Source organism: Salvelinus sp. IW2-2015 (assembly GCF_002910315.2). NCBI lineage: Eukaryota > Metazoa > Chordata > Actinopteri > Salmoniformes > Salmonidae > Salvelinus > Salvelinus sp. IW2-2015. Next base: position 180,098 of record NW_019943668.1, on the reverse strand, counting down.
ACTTGGATGAATAAGGTGCCAGAGTAAACTGCTTGTTACCCAGGGCCAGAAGCTATGATATGCATATAAGTAGTAGATTTGGATGGAAAATACTCTAAAGTTTCCAAAACTGTTAAAATAATGTCTGTGAGTATAACAGAACTCATATGGCAGGCAAAAAAGCTGAGACAAATCCAACCAGGAAGTGGGATATCTGAGATTTGTAGATTAATTTAAGTGATTGCCTATCCAATATGCTGTGTCTATGGGGCCAGATTGCACTTCCCAAGGCTTCTAGCAGATGTAACAGTTTTAGAAAGTTGTTTGAGGCTTCTATTGAGGAAGGGGGTCGAATAAGAGCTGTTTCAACAAGTGGACTAGGCTGAGGCCAATGAGTTGTTTACTGCGCGGTCACGCAGGCGCGCCGTTTCTTCTTTTTCCTCTGTAATGAATACGCTATTGTCCGGTTGAATATTATTGAAGATTTATATAAAATAAATGCTAGTCAGCTTTTTTGATGGGGGGGATCCCGGATCCGGGTTTGTGACTCGTAAAGGTTAAGAACAAGTTTATCTTTAATTCTATGTAAAACATGTATCTCTCATCAAAGTTTATGATGAGTGTTTCTGTTATTTGATGTGGCTCTCTGCAATTTCTCCGGATGTTTTTAGATATAAATATGAACTTTATCGAACAAAAAATACATGTATTGTGTAACATTGAGTCCTGGGAGTGTCATCTGATGAAGATCGTCAAAGGTTAGTGATACGATTTTATCTATATTTCTGCTTTTTGTGACACTTCTCCTTAATGCAACCACTGTTCAGATTTCAAAGAACTTTATCGGAAAAAGCAAACCATGCAATAATCTGAGTACAGCACTCAGACGACAAATCCACCCAAGAGATATCCGCCATGTTGGAGTCAACAGAAGTCAGAAAGAGCATTATAAATATTCACTTACCTTTGATGATTCTTCATGAGAATGCACTCCCAGGAATCCAGTTCCACAATAAATGTTTGCTTTGTTCGATAATGTCCAAATTATGTCCAAATTCCTCCTTGTTGTTCGTGCTTTCAGTACACAATCTAAACTTACGATGCGCGGCATGTCCAGGCAAAAGTTCAGACGAAAAGTCATATTACAGTCCGTAGAAACATGTCAAACGAAAGTATAGAATCAATCTTTAGGATGTTTTTAACATAAATCTTCAATAATGTTCCAACCGGAGAATTCATTTGTCTTCAGAAATGCAATGGAACTCAAGCTAACTCTCACATGAAAGCGCATGTTCAGCGCATGGTCAGCTCATGGCAGACCTTACTCAATCCCCTCTCATTCGCCCCCACTTCACAGTAGAGCATCAAACAAGGTTCTAAAGACTGTTGACATCTAGTGGAAGCCTTAGGAAGTGCAACATGACCCCATTTCACATGTATCTTGGATAAGCAAAGAGTTGAAAAACTAAAAACCTCAGATTTTCCACTTCCTGGTTGGATTTTTTCTCAGGTTTTTGCCTGCCATATGAGTTATGTTATACTCACAGACATCCTTCAAACAGTTTGAGAAACTTCAGAGTGTTTTCTATCCAATCTACTAATAATATACATATCCTAGTATCTGGTTCTGAGTAGCAGGCAGTTTACTCTGGCATGCTTTTCATCCGGACGTGAAAATACTGCCCCCTACCCCAAAGAAGTTAAACAGTCTAAAATCACATTACATAATTTCACCAATAGTTTCATCTTTACTCATTCATTTTATACAACAATTAGATGTAAGCCTCATAACTGAGACTCTTGTATAAACAGGGTTATGGTAATGTGGCTGTATTGTCTCTCATGAGTTTCACAAAATTGTACCAAATGGACCAGTTTGTAGCTAGTTACTTCACCGATCTTTTATAAATTCTCCAGAACATGAATGTTGTTCGGGTTCTCCAGTTCTGTGAGCTGGAAGAAATTCCTTGGTTCTCTCTTATGAAACTCACTCTCTCTCTATACTGTCTGGCCATGAGGAAGAATCTCTCTAGGAATTTACAACCTCTCTGACCACAGCAGCCTGGGTGTAGGAGAGAGAGAGAGAGAGTAGGGGGATGGTGCTCGCTGTATCCAAGAGGGGCAACGTCATGACACTATTTATAGGCACAGTGAACTTAGTGTATGTAAAAGTCTCACCCACTGGAAGTGTGAAACAGTGAGTTGTAAGTGAAATAATCTTTCTGGTACGAGGGGTGCCTTGGAGCCTGCATCTGACAGACTCCAGCCCAGAGGCAGAGGCAGAGGCAGAGGCAGACGAGAGCAAGGCAAGCCCACCAGCCATCACAGCTAGATGTAGTAGAACCAGACTACCAGCCAGACTTGGATCCAGAGCAAGAGCCGGAGAGAGCCTCATTCCCCTGATGTGTAGAAGGTATGGCGTAATACAGTGCCACACAGACCCATATAGGTCAGGATACCTCTGTACTCTGGTTTAAATACCCACCGTACCTCTGTGGGGATTCCTCTGGAGACAACACTGTGGGTTTGGCCATGCCAAGGAGGGAGGGGTTAGAGGCTGCTCTGCTCACCCAGTCATGTCCTGMTTCTTTCAGCTATAGAGAGTGTATGCACCAGCATCAGAACTACGTTGACTGTAATGATTTAGATAGACATAAACATACATTAGACACACAATAACCATAAGCCTCTCTTATATTTCCCTGGCTGTCTAGTCCTCTTGGCACGCTGGCTATACACAGTATTTCCCCTTCTGTCTAGTCCAATTGACACTTTGCCTCACTTATATTTTCTCTACAGTCTAGTCCTCTTGGCAAGCTGGCTCTACACAGTATTTACCCAACAGTCTAGTCCTCTACGCACGCTGGCTCTACACAGCATTTGCCCTACAGTCTAGTCCATTTGGCACTTTGCCTCATTATATTTCACCTACAGTCTAGTCCTCTTGGCACGCTGACTATTCACAGTGTTTCCCCTACAGCCTAGTCCTCTTGGCATGTTGCCGCACTTATTTTTCCTCTACTGTCTAGTCTTCTTGACACGCTGGTTCTACAGAGTATTTATTCAAAGTCTAGTCCTCTTCGTACGCTTTCTCTCTAATATTTCCCCTTCAGTATAGTCCTCTTGGCACGTTGCCTCACTACCAGTTGAAGTCGGAAGTTTACATTCACCTTAGCCAAATACATTTAAACTCAGTTTTTCAAATTTCCTGACATTTAATCCWACAAAAAATTCCCTGTTTTAGGTCAAGTAGGGTCACCACTTTATTTTAAGAATGTGCAAAKTCAGAAAAATAGCAGAGCAAATTATTTATTTCAGCTTTTATTTCTTTCTTCACGTTCCCAGTGGGTCAGAAGTTTACATACAYTCAATTAGTATTTGGTAGCTGATAAGGGAATTATATGCTTAATGTTAATGATTAAAATATTCCACCCTGAAACCATATAATTGTATGAAATTTGTTAGAATCATAAATGTATAATCTAATGATGTGTGTAGTTTTAGTCAAAATTAGAACAAGGATCTTTTGTTCCTTTTTAGTATGTAAGGGAACACCCCCCTGAAATGGACAAACATTAATTGGATCATATTGGCACCGTACGAAACATATACACAATGTACAATACCACTCAATTGGACGTTGTTTCATTCAAAACTGATTGCAAATGCCATATGGCAAATGCCAAGTGTAACACTGCAAAAATCCAATAGATGGGGAGCGCGCTCCACCGTAAATGTTCATATTGAAAACGTAACACAAGTCTAGACCCAAGAGTATAATTTTAGAAAATGTGAAAAAAAAATCAAAAACGTATTACCCTCTTAAAAAGTGCTTTCTGGACCGTTTTTCGAAATTCTTTTGACATTTTT
>NW_019943668.1:166430-175725 GCF_002910315.2 Salvelinus sp. IW2-2015 | reverse complement strand
TGACGTATGATATGATCCTCAATCCGATTCAATTTAGTAATAAAATCAGGTGTTGTCTTACAGAATGTGAATTGACTATAATGACCTCAATCCTTCATTTAAGTAATCAACATCAGTTGGTCTCAGATGTAGATTGAACTATCTAATGACCTCATCCTTCGATTAAGTAAGTTGACAGTCAGAGTTGAGTCTCAAGATGTGATTGACATATCTCACTCATGTATAACTCGGGTCTCGTTGATACTCTATCTCATCTTCAAGTATCATATATCTCAATGTGATACTAAGCCTCTCATTATTGAATACATCAGATGAGTTAAGATGAGATATAATGACCTCATCCTTCTTCAGTAATAACACATCAGGTTTGTGTCTCAGATGTGCATTGACTATATGACGCTCATCCCTTCAATTTCATTAATACATCAGTCGGTCCAGATTGTGATCCTGGACTAAATGACCTCCAATCCTTCATTCTAGTCAATAACATTGCGAGGTTGATCGTCAATTGTGGCCATTGACTATATACGTGAACGCTCATCCTCCTCTCTTATTGCCGAAGTAATCAAAGATGCACGTTGATCTTCAGATCGTTCGATGTAACTATAATGACCTTCATCCTGGTCATTAGTAATAACATCAGGTTGGGTCTCAGATGTGACTTGACTGATAATGACTCATCCTTCATTAAGCTAATAACATCAGGTTAGACTCCTCATCGATCGTGTATTGACGTTAATGACTCACCATCCATATTCAGTAATCAAATTCGCGTTTAGTCCCTCAGATGTGCATGTACTCTGACTATAACATCACCCTCATCTTCACATTAGTTATATGACATACAGGCTTGCCGTCTCACGATGTGGCTGACTATAATGACCTCACATACCCTTCCAGAACTCAACAAATACTATTCCTCGCTTCTAGACTCTGATTGACATGACCTATATGCACCTCACTCCTTAATTCAGTAATCAACATCGAGGTCTACGTCTCAGATGTGAACTTGACTATAAATGACCTACGCATCCTTCATCTAGTTAATCAACATCAGGTTGATCTCAGAGTCGTGATTACTACGCTATATATTGACCTTCATCCTCCTCATTAGCTAATAACATTCAGGCTTCTTGGAGCATACCTACTGATACGTCTATTGACTATATGACTTCCTTACATAGTATAATATCAGTGTCTCATACTTCGATTATGACTCATCGCTATAGTTAACATCAGGTTGATCTCAGATGTGATTGACAATACCTCATCTTATGAAAACATTCCTCAGATTGTCTATAAACTCACCTCATTAGTAATAAACATCAGTGTCTCAAATGTCGATTGACTATCTAATGACCTCATGCCTTCATATTCAGTCAATCAACATCAGGTGGTCATAGATATGACTTGATTGACACTATAATGACCTCACGCCTTCATTCAGTGAATGAGACATCAGGTTTGTCTCAGATGTGATTGACTATAATGACTCTCATCCTTCATAGTATACATCAGTATTAAGTGATTGAAATTAATGACCCATCCTTCTTTTAATACTCAGCGTTGATCTCAGATGTGATTGTAGAACCTATAATTGACCTCATCTCCATTCACTCTAGTAATAACCATCAGGTTGATTCCTCACGATGCTGAATTGAACTATAATGACCTCATCCTCTCCAATTCAGTAATACACAGGTTCGGTTCAATCTTGACTATGAGACCTTAGCCACACCAACTCAATCCTTCATTTCAGTAATAACTATCAGGTGAATCTCAGACTACGGCGCTTGGCACTATTCCAATGACTCACTCCTTGTCAAATCAGTAAATAACATCCAGGTTGGTCTCAGATGTGATTGACTATAATGGACCTACATCCAGCTTCAGTAATAAAACATCAGGGTCTCCGGTCTCAGATGTGATTTACTATAATGACCTCTCATCCCTTCGCATTAGTAACTAAATCAGGTTGGATCTCAGATGGTGCGATTGTACATATACCATGCCTTCATCCTTTCATTATACAACAACACGGTTGTCTCACGATGTGCATGACCTACTAATCGACCTCATCCTTCATTAGTTAATAAACATTACACGTTGATCTCAGATTGTGAATGACTATAAGACCTCATCCATCATTAGTAATAAACATCAGGTATATCTCAGATGTGATCTGACTATCAATGACCTCATCCTTCATTAGTCACATAACATCAGGTTGTCTCAGATCGTTGACTTGACTATAATGACCTCATTCCTCTCATTCAGAATAACATCAGGTTGATCTCAGATGTGAATTGACTATAATGAACCTCATCCTTCCATTAGTGAATAACATCACGGTATTGATCTCAGACTCGTGATGGCACTAATAATGGACCTCATCCCCAATATCAGATAATGACATCAGGTTGATCTCAGATGTTGATGACTATAATGACTCCTCATCCTTCCATTAGTAATGACATCAGGTTGACTCCAGATGTGTATGACTATTAATGGAACCTCAATCCCTCATTAGTAATTGACATCCAGCGTGGTCTCAGATGTGATTGACCTATAATGACCTCATCCTTCATTAGTAATAAACATCCTGGCTTGGTCATCAGATGTGATGGTACTATAATGAACCTCACTCCTTCATCTCACGTAATATACATCAGGTTCGGTCCTTCAGAAGTGTGATGACTAACTAATGACCTCATCCATTCCATTGAAGTCATGACACTCAGCGCTTGATCTCAGATGTGTAATTGACTATTAATACCCCTCATTCCATTCATTAGTCCTAATAACCATCAGTTGGGTCTCAGATCGTGACTGACTATAATGACCCTCATTCACCTTCCATTAGTAAACCATCAGGTTGGTCTCACAATGGATGATTGAGCTATAAATGACACCTCATTCCTTCCATAGTTAATAACATCAGGTTGATCTCAGATGTGATTGAACTATAATGACCTCATCCTTCATTAGTAATGACATCAGGTTGTCCTTCAGATGTAGATTGACTATATGACCTCATCTTCGATTAGTAATAACATCAGGTTGATCTCAGATTGTGATTGACATATAATCGACCTCACTCCTTCATTAGTAATAACATCAGGTGATCTCAGGATGTGATCTGACTATACATGACCTCATCCCTTCATTAGTAATGACATTCAGAGTGGTCTCACGATGTTGATTGACCTATAATGGACCTCATCCTCATATTAGTAATAACATCAGGTTGCGTCTCAGATGTGATGACTATACTGACCTCAGCTTCATTAGTAATAACCATCAGTGTTCGGTCTTCAGATGTGATTGACATAATACCTCATCCTTTCATAGTAATAACATCAGGGTTGATCTCACGATGTGTACTTGACTATTAATTGGACCTCATCCTTCATTAGTAAGAACATTCAGGTTGGTCTCAGATGTGATTGACTATAATCTGATCCGCATCCTTTCGATTAGTCACATTAACCATCAGGCTGGTCTCAGATGTGATTGACTATAATGACCTCATCCTTCATTAGTAATAACAATCAGTTGGTCTCAGATGTGATTGACTATAATGACCTGCATCCTTCATTAGTTAATAACACATCAGGTTGATCCATGTCTGATTGACTATAATGACCTATCCTTCATTAGTCACATAACATCAGGTTTGGTCTCAGATGTGATTACTATACATACCTTTCATTCCTTCATTCAGTTAATGTACCATCAGGTTTGATCTCAGCATGCTTGATTGACTATAATGACCTCATCCTCTATTAGTAATAACCAATTCAAGGTTGGTCTCAGAGTGACTTTTGACTACTAATCGACTCATCCTGCCATTTAGTAACTGACATTCAGGTCGGTCTCAGATGTGAATTCGACTATAATGAACCTCATCTTCATTAGTAATAACCATCAGGTTGTTGATCGCAGATTGCATTGGACTAAAATGACCCTCATCTTCACTTAAGTAATCACATCAGGTTGATCTCAGATGTGTATTGACTATAAATGAGCCTCATCCTTATAGTAATAACACTCAGCGCTTGGCTCTCAGAGTGATTGACTATTAATGGACCTCATCTCAATTAGTAATGACATACTGAGTATCGGGTAATGTAGGGTATGTAAACATTGTATTAAGTTGGCCATTGCTTAAAGTGGCTAGTTGTACATTTTTACATAATTTCCATCAATTCCCATTTTTAAAGTGGCTGGAGTTGAAGTCAGTATGTTGCAGCGCGCGCTACAAGTTTAGTGGTGCTGGTTTAACAGTCTTGATTGGCCTTGAAGATAGAAGCTGTTTTTCAGCTCTCGGTCCGCTTGCTTTGATGCACCCTGTCACTTACCTCGCCTTCTGGATGATAGCGGGGTGAACAGGCAGTGGGCTTGGGTTGGTTGTTGTCCTTGATGATTCTTTATTGGCCTTCCTGTACATCGGCGTGATGTCAGGTGTCCTGGAGGGGCAGGTAGTTTGCCCCTGTTGATGCGTTTCTCGCAGACCCTCACTACCCTCTAGCCTTACGGTTTGTGGCGCGGAGCAGTTGCCGTACCAGGCGGTTGATACAGCCCGACAGGGTGCTCTCATCGATATGTGGACATCTGTAGAAGTTTGTGAGTTGCTTTTGGTGGACAAGCCGAATTTCTTTCAGCCTCCTGAGGTTGAAAGAGGCGCTGTTGCTGCGCTCTCTCACAACGCTGTCTGCTGTGGGTGACCAGTTCAGTTTGTCCGTGATGTGTACACCGAGAAACTTAAAACTTTCCACGCTTCTCCACTACTGACCCGTCGGATGTGACTAGGGGGGTGCCTTCCCTCTGGCTTGTCTTCCTCGAAGTCCACAAATCATCTCCTTTGTATTTGGTTGACTGTTGAGTGATGGAGGTTATTGTTTCCCTGCACACCACCAACTCCGAGGGCCCTCACCTCCCTCCCTTGTAGCCGTCTCCCTTGTCGTTGTTGGTGATCAGAAGCCTACCACTGTAGTGTCATCCGCGCAAACTTGATGATTTGAGCTTGAGGCGTGCCTGGCCACGCAGTCCGTGGGTGAACAGGAAGTACAGGAGAGGGCTCAGAACGCACCCTTGGGGGCCCCAGTGTTGAGGATCAGCGGCGAGGGTGGAGATGTTGTTACCTACCCTCACACCTGCGGGGCGGCCCGTCAGGAAGTCCAGGACCCAGTTGCACAGGGCTCGCCATGGTCGAGACCCAGCAGGTCTCGAGCTTGATGACGAGTTGGAGAGGTATCATGGTGTTAAAACTGCTGAGCTGTAATCTCGATGAACAGCGATTTCTCACATGGGTATTCCTCTTGTCCACTGGGTTAGGGCAGTGTGCAGTGTGGTTGCGCTTTGCGTCGTCGGTGGACCTATGGGTCGGGTAAGCAAATTGGAGTGGGTCGTAGCTGTCCGGTAGGGTGGAGGTTGATATGGTCCTTGACTAGTCTCTCAAAGCACTTCATGATGACGGAAGAATGAGTGCCTACGGGGCGGTAGTCGTTTAGCTCAGTTACCTATAGCTTTTTGGGACAGGAACAATGGTGGCCCTCTTGAAGCATGTGGGAACAGCAGACTGGGATAAGGATGAGTTGAATATGTCCGTAAACACCACCAGCGCAGCTGGCTCTGCGCATGCTCTGAGGACGCGCTGGGAATGCCGTCTGGGCCTGCAGCCTTGCGCAGGGTTTAACACGTTTTAAATGATTTACTCACCTCCGGCTGCAGTGAAGAGAGAACGCCCGCAGGTTTTGGTAGGGGCCGTGTCAGTGGCACTGTATTGTCCTCAAGACGGGCAAAAAAGTTATGTTAGCCTGTCTGGGAGCAAGATCATCCGCGGTCCTCGACGGGGCTGGTTTTCTTTTTGTAATTCCGTGAATTGGACTGTTAGAACCCTGCCACCATACCTCTTGTGTCTGAGCTGTTGAATTTCGACTCCGATTTTTGCTCTCTGTTACTGAATACTTAGCCTGCTTGATTGCCTTGCGCGAAGAGAATAGCTACACTGTTTGTATTCGGTTTCATGCTTCCGGTCACCTTGCCCTGGTTAAAAGGCAGTGGTTCGCGCTCTTCAGTTTCACGCGAATGCTGCCGTCAATCCACGGTTTCTGGTTTGGAATGTCTTTATCGTTGCTGTTGGTACGACATCGTCAATGCAACTTCCTAATGAACTCCGCTCACCGAATCCACGCATATATTCGCTTCACATATTGTTGTGGCCGCATGCGGAACATCCAATCCGCGTGATCGAGAGCAGTCTTGAAGCGTGGATTCAGATTGTCGGACCAGCGTTGAACAGACCTGAGCGCGGGAGCTTGTTGTTTGAGTTTTTGTCTGTAGGCTGGAATCAACAAAATGGAGTCGTGGTCAGCTTTTCCGAAAGGGGGGCGGGGAGGCTTTATAAGCGTCGCGGAAATTAGTATAACAATGGCTAGTGTTTATCCCAGCCCTGCTAGCACAATCGACTATGCTGATAGAATCTTAGGGAGTTTTTGTTTTTAGATTAGCCTTGTTAAAATACCCCAGCTACCGATGAATGCAGCCTCAGGGTGTGTGGTTTCCAGTTTACAAAGAGTCAGATAAAGTTCGTTCAGGGCCATCGCAAATGTGCTGCTTGGGGGAATGTACGGGCTGTGATTATGATTGAGCGAGAATTCCCTTGGTAGATAATTAGCGGATCGACATTTGATTGTGAGGAGTTCTAGATCAGGTGAACAGAACGACTTAGGTCTCTTGTGTGTTGTTATGATGATCACACCCCTTCTCGTTAATCATAAGGCATACCCCCCCGCCCCTTCTCTTACCGGATAAGATGTTTGTTTCTGTCGGCGCGATGCATGAAGAAACCAGCTGGCTGCACTGTACTCCGTTAGCGTCCCTTGATTAGCCATGTTTCCGTGAAGCAGAGCACGTTGGCAATCCCTTGATGTCTCTCTGGAATGCTACACCGTGCTCGGATTTCATCACCTTATTGTCAAGAGACTGACATTGGCGAGTAGTAATGCTAGGGAGTGGAGCGCGATGTGCCCGTCTCCGAAGCCTGACACGAGACCGCCACGTTTTCCCCTTTTACGGCGTCGCACAGGGTCGCCGGCTGAGATCAGATTCCATTTATTTGTGCATGGAAGCAAACACTGGATCCGTTTCGGGAAAGTTCATATTCCTGGTAGGAACGATGATGAGTTGACGTTTAATCCGTATATTCAGTAGTTCCTACCCGACTGTATGTAATGAAACCTAAGATTACCCGGGGTACCGATGTAAGAAATAACACGTAAAAAAAACAAAATACTGCATATTTCCAAGGAACACAAAGCGAGGCAGCCAGCTCTCTTTTTCGGCGCCGGATGCGGATGAGTAATAACATCAGGTTGGTCTCAGATGTGATTGACTATAATGACCTCATCCTTCATAGTTAATAACATCAGGTTGATCTCAGATGTGATTGACTATAATGACCTTCATCCTTCATTACGTAATACACATCACGGTTGTCTCAGATGTGACTTGACTATAATGACCTCATCCTTCATTAGATAAAACATCAGGTTGGTCTCAGATGTGATTGACTATTAATGACCTTCATTCCTTCATTAGTAATAACATCAGGTTGGCTCAGATGTGATTGACTATAATGACCTCATCCTTCATTAGTAATCACATCAGGTTGATCTCAGATGTGATTGACATATAATCGACCTCAATCCTTCATTAGTAATGACATCAGGTTGATCTCAGGATGTGTGATTGACTATAATGACACTCCATCCCTTCATTAGTAATAACATCAGTTGGTCTCAAGATCTCAGATGTGATTGACTATAATGACCTCATCCTTCATGATAGTTTTCTTTATGTTATGTTGATTTTTTTTCTATAAAGCTTTTGACAAGCAGTCCAAACTAGATATAGTGGTTGTACTAGCTCTGTAAAATGAGCTCACGGGACATTCCAAAGATKTAATATTGGGCGTGGCATTAGGCAAGGCTGCCCAATTAGTCCATTTGTATTTTTTAATTGGTTACTCAAATTATGGCTCTTCATATCAAGAAACGGAATTTTCAAGGTGTTTCAGCACTTGGCAATGAATTTAAACTATGTCGACTGGCTGATGATACCACCATATTTTTTAAGAGACAGGAAGGAGGTTTCTAAAGCAGTTTCCTGTATTAGTTTTGGGGTTTGAAAATGAATATCAATAAGTCAGTCTTATTTCCACTCTGGTATATACTTCCTGTAAAACACGAGTGGAAATAAGAGGTTACTTATCTTGAAATTGTTATATGATGAAAAAACAAAGGAGTGAATTTAACTTTAACCCCATTATTGAGATAACAAAGAAGAAATTGAACCTCTGGTTGCTGAGAGATATTTCGTTATACGGTCGGGTTTTATTGGCCAAAGCCGAAGGGTTATCCAGATCGGATTATGTCTCGTTATCACTTGAATTATCCCCTAAAATTGTAAAGGACTTAGATACAATTCTTTATAATTCTATTTGGAGGAACAAGCCTCACTATCTACGGAAAGATATTCTCACTAATACCCAAGAACAAGAAGGTCTTGAGGTTTTAGATTCCAATACTCTAAATAATACTTTTAAAATAAATCGGATTCTGAAGTATGTTAAGAACCAGAGCAGTATTTGGAATGTCTTCCCTACGTATTTATTTGACTCTGTTGGTGGTTTAGAATTTTAGCTATGACGTCATTTTGATATTGATAAAATCCCAGTAAAGTTGACCAAATTCCATAAACAGGAAATAATAAAACACAATTTTAACCGTCACAGATACTTTATATGAAACAACAAAGATATACGATTTTCTTTGAATGTTGATAAACTTGTAACTCCACTTCTGAGAAAATGGCCCTTTAATGTTTTGGTAAACCTACTGGAGAGCTCTTCTTTAGCCCCACCCATCTCTTTAAGGATTCACATGAGAGGCCATGTGTCAGAGTGGACTGAGTTTTCTGTACTAAACAGAGTGAGTAGTTCAGTAAACCACCAAAGATTTCAAGACTAAAGGTGGTGAAAGTAGAAGCCTACAATAAGGAAAAACTCCAGGTTAAAATACACTATCTAGTCCTTGGTTAATATACTGACTTTGGTGCAGGTCATGTTGTTTTACACATTACCGTCTCTGGTAAACACACAGTATATCAAATAAAATCCAAGTTTTTTTGTCACATGCGCAGGATACAGAAGGTGTAAACTGTACAGTGAAATTGTTACTTGCATAATAGTAACAAAAAATAGAAAGTGTCAATATATTAAAATAAGAACAAA
>NW_019943668.1:153676-166405 GCF_002910315.2 Salvelinus sp. IW2-2015 | reverse complement strand
TGTTGAGAGAGATTCAGGTTGGTCTCAGATGTGATGGACTATACAATGCACCTCATCCTTCATGATAGTTTCTTTATGTTATGTTGATTTTTTTTCATAAAGCTTTTGACAAGCAGTCCAAACTAGATATAGTGGTGTGTACTAGCTCTGTAAAATGAGCTCACGGGACATTCCAAAGATTAATATTGGGCGTGGCATTAGGCAAGGCTGCCCAATTAGGTCCATTTGTATTTTTTATTGGTTACTCAAATTATGGCTCTTCATATCAAGAAACGGATTTTCAAGGTGTTTCAGCACTTGGCAATGAATTTAAACTATGTCGACTGGCTGATGATACCACCATATTTTTTAAGAACAGGAAGGAGGTTCTAAAGCAGTTTCCTGTATTAGTTTTGGGGTTTGTAAAATGAATATCAATAGTCAGTCTTATTCCACCTGGTATATACTTCCTGTAAAAACACGGTGGAAATAAGAGGTTACTTATCTTGAAATTGTTATATGATGAAAAAACAAAGGAGTGAATTTAACTTTAACCCATTATTGAGATAACAAAGAAGAAATTGAACCCTGGTTGCTGAGAGATATTTCGTTTATACGGTCGGGTTTTAATTGGCCAAAGCCGAAGGGTTACCAGATCGGATTATGTCTCGTTAATCACTTGATTATCCCCTAAAATTGTAAAGGACTTAGATACAATTCTTTATAATTCATTTGGAGGAACAAGCCTCACTATCTACGGAAAGATATTCTCACTAATACCCAGAAACAAGAAGGTCTTGAGTTTTAGATTCAATACTCTAAATAATACTTTTTAAATAAAAGCGGATTCTTGAAGTTGTTAAGAACCAGAGCAGATATTTGGATGTCTTCCCTACGTTATTTATTTGACTCTGTTGGTGGTTTAGGAATTTTAGCTATGACGTCATTTGACATATTGATAAATCCCAGTAAAGTTGACCAAATTCCATAAACAGAAATAATAATAATAATAATAATAAATTAATTAATAATAATAATAATAAAAAAAATAATAATTAATAATAATATAATAATCAAAATCAAAAATAAAAATAATAATTTAATACATAATAAATAATAATAAAAATAAAATAAAAAATAATAATAATAATAATAATAATAAAATATAATAATATAATAATAATAATAATAAATAAAAATAAAAATATAATAATAAATATAATAATTTCAACTCAGAACCTTGTATATGTAAACAACAAAGATATACGATTTAAAAATAGTGTCTCTTTTGTTTTCCCGTAAACTTTGTAACACAATCACACCACACACACACACAACACACACACACCACACACACACACACACACCACACACACACAACCAACATACACACACACACTGTCACGCCCTGGCCTTACGTATTTACTTTTTCTTGTAGGTAGGGTTGTGTCTTTTTTAATTTTAGGTTGAGTTTTAGCGCGAATGATGAATATTTAGATGTTAGACTTGGGTTGAATGTTTGTTACTAAGTATTGTTGTTTGTGTACCGTATGTGCTATTGAGTGTAGGTCTAGAAAGCTAATGGTTGCCGAATTTGGTCTTCAATTAGAGACAGTCTAGTTTATGTTGCTCTCTGATTGGGACGCACTATTTAAGGCAAACCCTAGGCTTTAGCTGTTGGTGGGGATATTGCTATGTTTGACGTTTGTAGTCCGTGTGTGTATGTGTCTACAACGTTTTTGTAGCCTGTGTTGTATGTGCACAACGTTGTAGCTCACTCTTTTAGTTGGTTTGTTTGGTATAGTCGTCTGTAATTAGTGTTCGTCATGTTCATCCTTTCGAGTTAAAAATTAAAAGTCGCTTATTTTCCAAATGCCGCTTTTGGTCCGTCTCTCAACCCACGATCGTGACACACACACCACACACACACACACACACACAGCCACACCACACACACACAACAGCACACACAACCACACTCACACACACCACACACACACCCCTAACAAGGACCCATTCAATCACAAGCCACCAGCGCAATTTCTCCTTTTCCATCTCTGACCATATTTATCCTTTTCCATCTTCGAATTACTTTATCCTTTTCCATTCCTCTGAACAATATTTACTTTTCACAGTTCGCCTATTCTTTTCCAGCCTGACATATTAGTTTGCAACTATACCTTATCTTACCAACCTACATTATTTATTACCTTTTCCACTCTTACATCATCTTATCCTTTTCCAACCTCTGACATATTTATCCTTTCCAACTTGACATATTTATCTCTTTTTCTAAAAACATAGTCAACATTTATTCTATACAATAATTGACAGGACCGTAGGGGGAGACCAGTTTATAGCGGGAGAGACCACTATTCATTTGAATGGGGAGAGAGAAGCTTATACCATACTAGTTTGTGAAGGGGAGAGAGACACGACTCTATAAGGGGATAACCTATACTATTACTAGTTTGAAGGGGGGAGAGAGACAGCTATACATTACTAGTCTTGAAGGGCAGAGAGGCAGCTATGAACTATTACCTTACGTTTGAAGGGGGGAGAGAGGCAGCTATACGTATTACTAGTTTTGAAGGTCAGGAGGAGAGGCAGCAGATACATATTACTGTTGAAGGGGGGAGAGAGACAGCGCTATACTATTACTAGTTTTGAAGGGGGGAGAAGCCAGCTCTTACTTATTACTGTTTATAAGGGGTGAGAGCAGCTATACTATTATAGGCTTGAAGGGGGAGAGAGGCAGCCTATACTATACTAGTTTATGAAAGGGGGGAGAGGCAGCTCATGAACTATTTATAGTTTGAAGTGGGGGAGAGAGGCAGCCTTTTATGAGAACGATCAGCTATACATCTAGTTTGCAAGGGTGCGAGAGAGAAGCTACTACTATTACTAGTTTGAAGGGGGTCGGAGGGGACAGTTTCTATCATTATACATCATCTTGATGTTTTAAGGGGGACAGAGAGCACCTTATACTAATTACTATTGACATGGGTGGACCGGAGCAGCTAAATCATCCATTCACTAGATTTGAAGGCGGGGCGAGAGAGCAGGCTATACTATTACTTAGTTTGACAAGGGAGAGACAGCAGACAGCCTGTATACTCATACTTTTGAAGGGCAGAACGCTTACCTGCTATAGCTTAAAAAGCAGTATCTACTTTGACAGCGGGAGAGAGACACTATACCATTTACTATTTGGGAAGATGGAGAAGCCAGCAGTATCTACGTCTTACTGTTGAAGGGGAGGCAGCTAATATTACTGAGTGAAGCAGGATCCTATACTTATACTAGTTTGAAGGGGAGAGAGAAGACACTATACTATTACTAGTTTGAAGGGAGAAGAGGCAGCCATATACTATTACTAGTTTGAATGAGGACGAGAGAGCAGCTATACCTATTACTATGTTGAAGGGGGCAAGAGACAGCCTATATTACTCAGTTTGAAGGGGGAAGAAGGCCAGCTATACTATTACTAGTTTGAATGGGAGAAGAGCCTATACTATTATAGTTTATAGGAGGGAGAGAGGAAGCCTTATACTATTTACTAGTCTTTGATGATGGGAGAGGCAGCTATACTATTACTAGTTTGAAGGGGGGAGAGAGACAGCTATACTATTACTAGTTTGAAGGAGGGAGAGAGGCAGCTATACTATTACTAGACACGTTGCTTAGGCCTTACTCCACAGGATTTGTCTTTCCAAACTGTTTTTTTTTTTTAAACTAAGGAAGCCTGGAGGGATCTAATATCAACGTCTAGACGATAAAAGGCCACAACGATCATTCGTGCCAGAACCTTCAGATAGTATTCATACCCCCTTTTGACTTATTACACATTGTTGTGTTACAGCTTGAATTTAGATTAAAGGTGCCTGTGAGGGAATGAGGGCTGTTTTATGGGCTCCTGACCAATTGTGACCCAGCACCGCTTTTCAGTCATATGTAGCAACATTTTAAATGGTGTTTTTACGTTGGTTAAAAGTAGAGACTCAGAGCTACAAAATGGTATATCATACACTGCAGTTGAGGAACAGTGGGGGAAAGGGAAGGGGAAAGTAATTCTGCTTTGAATGTTGATAAACTTGTAACTCTACTTCTGAGAAAATGGCCCTTTAATGTTTTGGTTGCACCTACTGGAGAGCTCATCTTTAGCCCCACCCATCTCTTTAAGGATTCACATGAGAGGCCATGTACTAAACAAGGTTCATAATGATATAATAAGTAGTTGTCACGCCCTGGCCTTAGTTATCTTTGTTTTCTTTCTTATTTTAGTTAGGTCAGGGTGTGACATGGGGAATGTGTGTGTTTTGTATT
Source organism: Salvelinus sp. IW2-2015 (assembly GCF_002910315.2). Classification (NCBI taxonomy): domain Eukaryota; kingdom Metazoa; phylum Chordata; class Actinopteri; order Salmoniformes; family Salmonidae; genus Salvelinus; species Salvelinus sp. IW2-2015. The sequence goes on along the minus strand of NW_019943668.1, from coordinate 162,100 downwards.
GTCTAGGGGTTTTGTATGTTTAATGGGGCAGTGTCTAGTTGTCTTGTATAGGTGTTTATATGTCTATGGCTGCCTAGATTGGTTCTCAATTAGAGGCAGCTGTTGTTCATTTGTCTCTGATTGAGAGCTATATTTAGGCAGCCATATTCATTGGGTATTTCGTGGGTAATTGTCTATGTCTAACGTCAGTAGCTTGTGTATGCACTTTCATTTGTAGCTTCACGGTCGTTTGTTTAGTTTTGTAAAAGTGTTTGTTTCGTGTTTCATCTTCTCTAATAAAAAGAAGATGTATTTGTATCATTCTGCTCCTTGGTCCTCTCTTCCACATCAAGACGTGACAGTAGTTCAGTAGACCACCAAAGATTTCAAGACTAAAGGTGGTGAAAGTAGAAGCCTACAATAAGGACAAACTCCAGGTTAAAATACACTATCTAGTCCTTGGTTAATATACTGACTTTGGTGCAGGTCATGTTGTTTTACACATTACCGTCTCTGGTAAACACACACTTTATCAAATAAAATCCAAGTTTTTTGGTCACATGCGCAGGATACAGAAGGTGTAAACTGTACAGTGAAATTGTTACTTGCATAATAGTAACAAAAAATAGAAAGTGTCAATATATTAAAATAAGAACAAAAAGTGTCAATGCCAGCAGAGAAAGAAGAATACAAGAACAATATCAATAATATGATACTGGTGATAGATGAGGTAAATACAGTTGAACGCAGCGGAGGTTTAGCATTCTACACCTTAGCCAAAGTACATTTCAATTTCAGTTTTTGACACTGCGGTGCGTTATAAAGGGACATTGGCTGCGCCTGATCGGCAGACTTGATCCTCTGTCAGTTGTAGACGACAGCGAGAAACATTTTGACAGAAGGTACTGCATGATTTCATTGACTACGTATCAGTCACGGCCGTGGTCTATTCTTGTCTGGTTGTCAGATGCTGGGTCTCTAGGCGTGTGGTCTATTCTTTGTCAGGCCGTGGTCTATCTTTGTTCAGGCCGTGGTGTCTAGCTTTGTCAGGCCATGGTCTTATCTTTGTAGGCCGTGTCTACCTTTGTCAGGCCGTGGTCTATCTGTGTCAGGCCGTAGGTCTATCTTTGTCAGGCCGTGGTCTAACTGTTGTCAGCCCGTGGTCATCTTTGTCAGCTGTGGTCTATCTTGGTCAGTGCGTGGGGTTTAACTGGTGGAATCATGCGCGGAGAGCAGGTGAGCGGGGGGTGGGAGCGGAGGGGGGGGGGGGGGCGGGGGGGGGCGGGCGGGGGGGGCGGGGGGCTGGGGTGGGCGTGGGGGGGCGGGGGGGGCGGGGGGGGCTCGGGCGGGGGGGGGTGGGGGGCGGGGGGGGGGGGGGGGGGGGGGGCGGGGGGGGGGGGGGGGGGGGGGGAGGGGGGGGGGGGGGGGCGGGGGCGGGGGGCGCGGGGGGGGCGGGCGGGCGGGGGGGGGGGCGGGGGGGGGGGGGCCGGGGGGGGGGCGGGGGGGGGGGGGGGGGGGGGGTGGCGGGGGGGTGGGGGGGGGCGGCGGGGTGGGGGCGGGGGGGGGGGGTGGAGGAGGAGTGGGGGGGCGGGGGGGGGGGGGGGGGGGGGGGGGGGGGGCGGGGGGGGGGGGGGGTCGGGGGGGGGGGGGGGGGGGTGGTGGGGGGGAGGGGGGGGGGGGGGGGGGGGGGGGGGGGGGGGGGGGGGGGGGGGGGGGGGGGGGGGGGGGGGGGTGGGGGGGAGGAGATGAGTGTACAAGGTTCAATTATTCCACCAAACAAGCTCCATGTATAAAAAACAAACACTTAAGGTGCGTGAAATTACCGGTCACTCTGTAAATAACGGTGTAATAACGAAGCCAGCAAACAAATACCAGCAAACAGCAGTAACGAACCTGTACATTATGTACAACACACCACAAAACATGGGGGAAACAGAGGTAAATATGAAAGCTGTTATTGGGAATAGAAACCAGGTGTGTAGAAAACAAAAGACAAAACAAATGGAAAATGGAAAAAGTGGATCTGCGGATAAGCTAGAAAGCCGGTGACGTCGACCGCCGAACGCCACCCCGAACAAGCAGGTAGCGCTACCGACTTCGGCACGAATCCTGACAATCTTGAGGGTTATGTATAAAACATTACATCAACGTAGCTTAGGCATGCTAGTCAGGTAGCTAAGACTCTTGTTAGTAGAGGGCGCACATAAGGGAAAAATTCAAGTTATTTCGTTCACCATCATTTGTTTTTTTCCCAGGTCGCTCTCAGATCCAACTTGTCGGTTCAGCTGACCCAGTCATTGCCTTGGCTGTACAATGTCATACTTCCATGTTACCCTGAACCCAACGTCAGGCTGTGGACATGATGGTGGACTTGGACGAGATCTGACCTGAAAACTCAAATGGTCCATCTTTACCGTGAAGTCGAGACCTCCAACGCGTGACCAGCTTCCTTCCTACAGGGAAGGACATCACTCGTTTATAGAAGAACTGTAAGAACAGCAATGTCTCCTTAAACTGACCGCGTTTACCCTCTCTGATGCTGCGGAATACAAAATGCATTCATTCCAACTACTGACTCGAAGCAACTACACACATAAATGTCTACTCATTAGTTGGTTAAATCATCAATTACCGGTACGTGGATACAAGTTGATCAGAGGTTTCTTACAGTACAATCAGAGCCTCTATATGCTGAAAGGAGAGATATCTGCTGTCTGTTTTATATCTGTATCTTGTAGTGCTGTATCTAGCCAGGTGATCTCTGTTTTATCTTGTATCGGTGTAGTGCTAGTATCTCAGCCAGATCTCTATTAATGACCAAAGACTGGGGGGTGTCCTGAATGTGTGACTCTGGAGGCTTATCCACAGCCTCGCTTGATTGGTGGACAGTCATGGGAGTACGTCCTCTCTGCTGCTGAACCCTGGACAGGCAACTCAAACAGAGACCCGAATGAACCCTGAGGGTCGCTACACCGTGAGACGACTATGTCACGTCATGCGAACATGACAACAACCAAGTACACCTGCTAGATTGTACAGCTGCAATCATACCAGAACGCGGAGAGATCTCACAGATCTGTCCCATGGTGAGTCTCTTACTTGGTGAACTTCACTACCACTATGTCTCACCGTCCACAGGACTGACAACAACAGGTCTTCCACCTGTTAGAGTTGTACAGCTGCAGATCAACCAGACGCGTGGAGGACACAGATTCAGGTCCCAGGTGAGGCTCTTTATGGTTAAACTTCATACATATGTCACCGTCAGAGGACTTGACAACAACAGGTTCACTGTAGAGTTGTACAGCTGCAGCATCAACCAGACGCGGGAGACACAGTTCATGTCCCAACGTAGGGTCTTCATTGGGTGAACTTCTTCTAGGGTATGTGGACGGTATAAAACATCCGGTGATTTGCAGATATACTCATCATTAAATGTTGATGAATAATACAATGGAATGTCTTAATCCATTTTCTCCTATAACCCACATACCTGGACCTTTTTTTTTAGATAACTAGTTGTGGAAAGACTCGGGTTTCTCTATGGGATGACCTTTCTGTTGGCTCTATTTGTTTTGAGTAGTATTATGTTATACATTATTAATTTACTCCCTTCGATACAGTAATATATAGTGTTATAATTGGTTTGATTATCTCCTTCTCGTTTGACATATATGTCCTAATGGGCGGACTTGTTGGATTGTGGATTGTTGATATAATACTATTCACCGTGTAGCCATTGTAGCTCTGGTTGTTCTTTCTACTGTTTACAGAAAACAACGTCATAAAACGTCAAGAGAGAAAGGTCTACCGTTTTTTCTCCCTTCAGAACTCTTGATTTAATGAACATCTTTACTTGCTTGTTTCCTTTTATCGTCATTACAATATTATTTTGTAACTATTTATCTTCATTTAGTGTTAATACTGGCCTACTGTTTCAAATATCATTTATATCCAAAACTTGCTTTTGAAAAAACCACGTTTAGATAACAGTAATGGTAATTTTCCTACGCAATGCAGGGTTTAAACATAACGATCAAATGTATTTTTTACTTTTCCAGTGCAACTAAAAGCAGATTTACTTTAACTTTGTGGAGACCCTAGGATACCTCAGGAGTTAACCTCGTGAACTCGCAACTCAGGTGTCAGACTTCAACGCAATGTCTGTGATAAAGACAAAAGTTTATGAACTAGGGCCATGTAAACAAAAAGGGTAGCGAAATGTAGAGATTCTATTGTTTATAGTGAAGACCAGCCAACCTTTTTGATACAGAAGGCAGTATGAGTATTCATAAATTCATAATCAAAATCAAAATCATGTATTATTAACCTTCTTACATCACGCTGACTATATCAAAGTTGCGTGCAGAAACCCAGCCATAAAAACCCCAAACAGCAAGCAATGCCAGGTTTGTTAAGAAGCACCGGGTGCTTGGAATAACTCCCCTAGAAAGCCTCAAAACCTTAGGAAGGAAAGCCTAGAAGGAAACCAGCTAAGCATCCTTGTTTGAGAAGCTTATGCTTGGGGTAGAACGGTTTCAGGGTTCCTGTCGTGGTTTCATACATGGGTGCATCTGCGTTACCGATTTGCCGTAGGACGGAACAGAGAACAGTCTGGCTTGTGGGCTGGAGTCCTTTTGACAATTCTAGGCCTTTCTCTGACACCGCCTGGTATAGAGTCCTGGATGCAGGAATCCTATTACCAGGCTGTGAATCCACCATCATTTCTGATTTTTAAAATTGTTTACAGGAGACACAATATGTATTTCTATTAGCTAACCACCTAGCAAAAGACACAACTTTTTTTTCTCCACCATTTTTTTTCCTGCATTAGGTAAGCTATCACAATTTCGGACCAATAAAGATAAATAATAAATAGTCACTCAAAGAAACAACTTCATCAGATACAGTTGATAAACATATTATTGGATATAGCATGTTTTGTTAGAAAAATTTGCATATTTCAGTATAAATCATAGTTTACATTGCAGCCACCAGTCACAACTCTCACCAAAGCCAACTAGAATAAACTACAGAGAGCAACGTGAATTAACTAAGTACTCATCATAAAACATTTGATGAAAATACACAGCGTCGTTACAGCAAAGTAAACGACAAAATGTCTGTGGAATCCAGCAATATTTCAGATTTTTAAGTTTTACAGCGAAAACACAATTTAGAATTATTAGCTTACTACAATAGCAGAGCCAACAGCAGCATTGATTATTGCACGTTAGCGATAGCGAATAAACAGCAAAAGATATTACATTTTTCACTAACCTTCTCAAAACTTCATTCACAGATTGACCAGTCTGTACATCATATTACACCAATACAGATATTGTTTGTTCGAAAATGTGCACATTTACGGCACAAATCGTGGTAATACAATGAGAATAGTAGCCAAGCTTGCCTACCAAAATGTCGGGAGGAAATCTGGGAGAGGCATCACTAATCTATCCCCAACCTGCCCCCTCTGGCCCGCTGCAGCTCAGCGCAGAGCCAGGCCTCCGGTCGCCCCCCCAAGTATATCGGCTGGGGGTGAGCAGCCCCTGCGGCAGCTCTTCGCTGCCACCGTCAATTCATGCCTGCCCCGCTTCCCGGCGCCTGCGGACACTTCTGCGAACATCTCGATAGGCATCCCAGGCGCAAGAGCTTGCTGAGGTAGGGGCTAGAAGACCGCGAGCTCTCACTCCGGAACGTAACTAATCATTAACTTTGACCTAAAAAATACAGGTGCTCTGGCGCTACACGATGGAGAGCCTATACATTAGTTTCTTACATTGTCACATGCTAGTCTTTACGCGGATTTTAATATTAACGCTCTATACGAACAGTTCGACAGGTGCGTTAAAGCGAGGACCGCACGAAATTAAATGGCGGCAAATAGTAGTGACATTATTTCAACAGAACATGACCGATTACATCAAAATGTCTTACTTAGACTTTGATGAGCTTTCCATCAGAAATCTTGTCGCAAGTGTGATCGTTTTTCCAGGAAAGTCTCGTTGCTCCGGGTGTAGATTGCAGTCTTGCAAACTTTAGGATCATTGTACGAGAACATAGCTCATGTGGCAGCCAGGAATCGTTGATCCAACTCTTTAGTAACGCACACATTTGCCATCCTAAGGTCTGTCTTGCGTCATGAGAACGTTTGGAAGAGTGCACCCGGTTCCAAGAGCTCTTTAATACAGCCTCAGATCTGCCTAGAACCCCATTCCAAATCTCCATCTGGCTTTCTGAATCAAGGGAAAATCGTCTATGCAGTGCACTGTCGACTCTAGATGACTTAATGCAAGATCATTAAATTCTGGGACCGCTTGGACGAGTTGCCCGGATTTGGCAGCTGTTCCGTCACTCCTGACAGGACAGTTTGCTGCAACTGAGTTTCTGTTCTACTCACAGAGGATAATTCAAACGTGTTTAGAGAAGTTAGAGAAGTGTTTTGCTACTCATAGTAATAATAATTGCATATTGCTGTCGACGGAGCATGAATGATCGACGAGGCGATTTAACTTGGGAACGAAAGTTTTTACAAAGTGAAGAACAGCGCGGGCCCTAATTTGACAGAGAAGTTTAAGGCAATGTGTAGACCGGGTCACCAGAATGCTTCTCCGCACCAAGTGTGGTGCAAGAGGGACTGAGGTAGGGTACGAAACAACACTAATCTAAGGTGGCGGCCTGATGTTCAGGACTCCAGCGGCCCTCCTCTGGCTCGACGCTCTCGCCCTCGCCCCATGCGCTCTGATGTGTGTGTTGAGCCCTGCTGTACGCCTCACCACGCTGCCTGGGCGCTAGCCCCTCAGGCATATCCAGGATCATGTGCATGAGGGAGGCGTGTGTACGTCAGGCTTTAGGTGATCGGAGGTGAAGCGCACTATTGGTGTTAATATCAACGGGATTGACTGTATATTGCTAGCATGCATCGAGTCATGACTCATTCATGTTCCTGGGTAGTTAATTCCTTTTGTTATAATGTACATCCCCCCTGCCGTCAGATGCCGGGGTCTCCTCATTCAAAACAAGTTGAGCCGTAGCATAGCCTCCCTGACGGGACGAGGATTCATATAAATAATTTATCATGAAATCACAAGTCCAATACAGCAATGAAAGATAACATCTTGTGGAGTCCAGCCATCATCTTCCGATTTTTAAAATGTGTTACAGGCGAAAACCACAATATGTATTTCTATTACGCTTAACCAATAGCCACAACACACAAACCGGCATATTTCACAACTGTTTCACCGCAGTAGTATTTTCACAAGACGACAAAATAAGATAAAATTAGTCACTCAACCAAGAAAAACTTTCATCACAAAAAAAAAAAACACTTGCAGCTAGTTCAGCGCGATGCTCTGCAGTCATTTCTTTGGCGTATGCCGGTTTGACCGAGACCTTCAAATGCTCTCACTGTTTAAAAGGTCTTACTGCAGATCAGGCTACAGAAGGCGTGATCGCCACAGCTCTTCCGGAACAGCTAGGTGCTCTTCATGCATGGGTTCATGTTTTCTTATGAGTGGCAAATAGACCTGTTTATGGTTATTAATGTTCTCTGGTTTCTCTGTAATCCTACAGCGGGGAAAAAATCATAGATCTTCAGACTAATCTGCGGATACAGGTATAGGTGGGTATGGGTGGGGGTTAAAGCATGTGGGTTTAAGAAATATTAATGACTATTTGAAAGGAGTCTACATTACTACATACTATTGTAGGACTATCTGTGTATCCATTATATACCACACTATTGAGGATATTACTGTTAGAATCTATACTACCACTACTGATCTGTACTCATTCATATCTACACTACTATGAGGGACGTACGTGTGTACTAATCATACTCACATACTATTGAGACATACTGTGTACTCCATCTCTCACTTACATACTATATTGGAGACATCTGCTGTATATTTCATACCTTCTACATTTAAGTCATTTAGAGCGCGTCTTAGTCCAGAGCGACTTCAAATTGGTGCCATTCATACTACACTAACTGTGTACTAATGCTACTACATGACTATTGAGACATACTGCTGTACTCATCACATCACATACTATTGAGGAATATGTTTGTTATACATATACACTGTTGTACTATCATATACATACTATTGAACCATACTGTTGTACTCATAACAAATACATACTATTGAGGACACGTGTGTAATATCTCATCATACTACAGACTAGTTGCAGGACATACTGCTTCTGTACTATCTATACATTACTATTGAGGACATATGCTGTACTAATCATAGCTACATTACTGTTGTATCATTCATCTACATACTACGTGAGGACAGCTACGTATACTAATAACTACATACTATTGGGACATTACTGTTGCACTCTTATACTACATACTTTTGAAATACTGTGTACTATCATACTACACCATATTGAGATCATGTGTACTCATCTATTCAAATTCTCTTGTGT
>NW_019943668.1:147982-153651 GCF_002910315.2 Salvelinus sp. IW2-2015 | reverse complement strand
AAACATAGCGTATAGAAAAAACCGTCCACACACACGTAACACAAAACAATCACGGACAAAAACAGAAAGTAGACGAGAGGTAACAAATAAGAACATAATAAGGAATAAAATCAGCGTGCTTATCAAGACGAAAACAAAAGGAAAAAGAACATTGGATCGTGATCACTAGAAAAAGCCGTGACGTCGACCGCCCGAACGCGCCGCCCGAACCAAAGAGGAGCCGACCTCAGCGAAAGTCGCTGACAGATATACAAAGGGGAAGCCATAGAAATTGCTAACAAAATTTATATCAGAACAAATAAAGGAATTTTCATTGGAAAATGTTACATAGAATGTATCCTGTGAAACGATTTTGGAAAATTCAAGCTGAATACTGACTTATAAATTATTTCCTGCGTGAAATGGAGAAGGAGATCATTTTGCGTTAGTTTTTTGCCCTGTATTTATAAGCAGAATGTTTTGGATTACATACAGAATTTTGTTAACACAATAAAAATAGACCGGTTTACTAATTTAAATGGTTTATATAATGATTATTTCAGAAATTCTGACATGGAATAAAGACGTGAGTATATTTTGAATTCAACCTGGCTAAAATACTAGGAACATTTGCATATCACAAGATAAAATGATCCAATTCAAAACCTAACTTTTGTTCAATTTATAAAATGAATTGTAAACATATGCACTACTTTAGTCAAGAATGAGAAAACAACCAAGGACAATTAAAACTGTTATTGATCTTCAGCGTCGTGTGAATATGGATGGCAGGGGAGCGTCTAGGCACGAGAGTCAAAACAACGAGTTAGTGAATGGAGGTTTTGTTAATGAATTGTCCCATGTATCTGGCTCCATAACACAAGAACATAGAAACATGGGTAGGATACCCGTCGCAGACACACAATTTACAACACGTGACATAAAAACAATCTCTGACAAAGACTGAGGGGAATCAGAGGCGTTAATACAACAATAGTTAATGGATGGATTGAAACTGTTGTGGAAGACAAGACAAAACCAATGGAAAATGAAAATGGATCGACTTACTAGCAAGAGCAGCGCGACTCGTCGACCGCCGAAACAAGTGAGAGGCAACGAAGTCGGAGAAGTCGTGACAAATTATTAATGAATATGGATTGTGTTTGTTAGGATTGCCTGTAATGTAATAGTTTGCATGTATGACTATTCCGTCTTTTGGTTGATACAGAAAATAAGACCATTTTAGAAATAATAAAAAAGAGGTGAGGAAGAAGACATTTGTATGGACCGCCGGAAAATTTCGTCACTCGTTCTTCCCTGCGAAGGTGTGTTTCAGCCAGCCGTTGTAGCTTTAGGTGCTTATGATGCGCTAGTCAATTTGATTGCCATGTCTACTTATATTAACTATATCCAGCTAGCAATCGAAACAGTCTCCCAGAAGCAGCCCCTCTTCCGGGGGACGGAAGCTGACTGAATCGCCCGAGATCAAAATTATATGACTGCCCAGAATCGGCTCAAGTGACATTGCGGGCTGTTCCGTGCTACCGGAATACCACACCCAACACACACACACCACGACACGACACACACACAACACACACAACACACACCACACACACACGCACACAGCACACACACACACCCACACACACTACACACACACACACACACACACACACACCCACACACCCACAACACACACAACACACACCCACACCAAGTGCAGATGACTTGAATTACAATGTTGAGAATCTTTGCTACAGGTCCATTCTCTCCCTCTCTCCCTCCCCTCCCTCCTCCTCTCTCTCCCTCCTTCTCCCGCCTCTCTCGCCTTCTCTTCCACAACACCTCTAAAGACCCAACAATCAAAGCCACCAGCGCAACCTGACATGTTTCTCTCTTTTCCAACTGCTGACATTTTCTCCTTTTCCCAACTCCATGACATGTGTTCTCCTTTTTCCAACTCTACATGTTTCTATCTCCGTTCCAACTCAAGACATATTTCTGCCTTTTCCTAAAAACATAGTCAACATTATTTCATATCAAATGAATTGACCATGGGGACGTTTGAAGGGGGAGAGAGGCAGCTAACTTACTACGTTTGAAGGGGGGAGAGAGACAGCTATACTATTACTAGTTGAAGGGGGAGAGAGCAGCTATACTATACTAGTTTGCAAGAGCGAGAAGAGGCGCTATACTTATTACTATTTGAAGGGGAGAGAGGCACTATACTATACTATTTGAAGGAGAGAGACAGCTAATACTATTACTGTTTGAAGGGGGGAGAGAGCAGCTATACTATTACTAGTTTAAGGGGGGAGAAGAGCTAGTTATACTATACTATTTGAAGGGGAGAGAGGCACTATACTATTACTAGTTTGAAAGGAGAGAAGAGACACTAACTATTACTAGTTTGAAGGGGAGAGAGACAGCTATACTATTTACTAGTTTGAGAGGGGGAGAGAAGGCAGCATACTATTACTAGTTGAAGTGGAAGAGACAGCTGATATACTAGTTGAAGGGAGAGAGCAGCTATACTATTACTAGTTTGAAGGGAGAAACAGCTATACTTTACTAGTTGAATGGGGAGAGAGCAGCTATACTATTACTAGTTGAAGGGGGAGAAGACACTATACTATTACTAGTTTGAGAGGAGGGGAAAGCTATACTATTACTAGACACGTTGCTTAGGCCTTACTCCACAGGATTTGTCTTTCCAAACTGTTTTTTTTTTTAAACTAAGGAAGCCTGGAGGGATCTAATATCAACGTGCTAGACGATAAAAGGCCACAACGATCATTCGTGCCAGAACCTTCAGATAGTATTCATACCCCCTTTTGGACTTATTACACATTGGTGTACAGCTTGAATTTAGATTAAAGGTGCCTGTGGGAATGAGGGCTGTTATTATGGGCTCCTGAGCCAATTGTGACCCAGCACCGCTTTTCAGTCATATGTAGCAACATTTTAAATGTTGTTTTTTACGGTTTGTAAAAGTAGAGACTCAGAGCTGACAAAATGGTATATCATACACTGCAGTTGAAGGAAACCGGGGAAAAAAAGTAATTCTGCTTTGAATGTTGATAAACTTGTAACTCTACTTCTGAGAAAATGGCCCTAGAATGTTTTGGTTGCACCTACTGGGGAGCTCTTCTTTGTCTACACTCAATCAGCATCGTTCACACCCTCTTAAGCTTTAACCCCACCCATCTCTTTAAGGATTCACATGAGAGGCCATCTGCTAAACAGAGTGAGTAGTGTATTAAACAACCAAAGATTTCAAGACTAAAAGTGGTGAAAGTAGTAGCCTACAATAAGGACAAACGCCATGTTAAAATACACTTTCTAGTCCTTGGCCTGGATCCTAATCTGATTTAGGTGCATGTCATGTTGTTTTACACATTACCGTCTCTGGTAAACACACACTATATCAAATAAAATCCAAGTTTTATGTCACATGAGCAGGATACAGAAGGTGTAAACTGTAGAGTGAAATGGTTACTTGCATAAAAATAGAAAGTGTCAATATATTAAAATAAGAACAAAAAAAGAAACATTTTGACAGAAGTACTGAAAGTAACAAAAATACAGTTTTCATGTTCTAGTATCAGAACAGAAGTGCACCACTGTCTTCCACATACAGCCATTAAACCAAGTGAAAACTGTTGCTAAAGCGGGTCGTTTTTTTACTTTGGGCTCCTAATCCCCGACAAATCTTTTATTTCTGAGGTGCATAAATTCTCGTGGAATGATTAATTTGCTCCCATTGGAAACAACAGGCCGTGGTCTATCTTTGTCAGGCTGTGGGTAACTGGTGCTGGAATCAGGCGCAGGAGAGCAGAGATGAGTGTACAAGGTAATTTATTCCACCAACAGCTCCAGTATAAAACAAACACTAAAGGTGCGTGAAATTACCGGTCACTCTTAAATAACGGGCGTAATAACGAACCCAGCAAACAATACCAGCAAACAAGTAACGACCTTAACATTATGTACAAACACGCACACAAACATAGGGGAAAACAGAGGGTGAAATAATGAACATGTAATTGGGGAATAGAAACCAGGTGTGTAGAAAACAAAGACAAAMCAAATGGAAAATGAAAAGTGGATCTGCGATAAGCTAGAAAGCCGGTGACGTCRACCGCCGAACGCCACCCGAACAAGGAGAGGTACCGACTTCGGCGGAAGTCGTGGGTTAGTTATAAAACTTATTCGGTACACTTATGACAACAGCCACTTCAAGTGCAGGGCGCGAAATTCAAAATATATTTTTTTTAAATATTTAACTTTCACACATTAACAAGTCCAATACAGCAAATCCAGCCAACATGTCCGATTTTTTAAATGTTTTACAGCGAAAACACCACGTATATTTATGTTAGCTCACCACCAAATACAAAAAAAGGACAGACATTTTTCACAGCACAGGTAGCATGCACAAAGCCAACCTAACTAACCAAGAACCAACCAAACTAACCAAGAAACAACTTAATCAGATGACAGTCTTATAACATGTTATACAATAAATCTATGCTTTGTTCGAAAAATGTGCATATTTGAGCTATAAATCAGTTTTACATTGCAGCTTGTTTTTTCTCAATTATGTAGTTTTATTATTTTAGATCATCATTGAAAATTTGATTCGGGATCGTTAGGCGTGTATGCCGTTGGTCTGCTTTTTTACAGGTAGCAGGGAGGCTTCGCGCACACCTTGCGCTAGCGCGGCTTTTTGACTAATTCAAGAGGGAAAAAAAGACGTTCTAAATGCCAAACAACGATTCGTTCTTGACAAAGGACCTCTTGGTACAACATTCTGCATGAAAACTCATTCAAAAGTAGGACCCATTTTACTAGAATGATGCTAGTTCATATCAGCTGTATCGAACTGTGTACGATTGTTTTGTACTCGCTAAACCTCAAGCCTTATGCGTAATGAAGGATTATTTTTTTGAATTACTACACACTGCGATTGCATTAAAGAACTAGGTATCTATCATTTCCTATCACAAACAGGTTTTTTTCAGTCATGTTTTATAATAGTATTTCTTTGGTCAGCAGTATGTGAGCAGTTCAGCAAAAATATCCGGACATTCTGGGAAAAAGATTGCTACGTTGACAATGTGATAACCACTGATTTCAGCTCTAAATATGCACATTTCTCGTAACCAAAAACATTTAATGTGTATGCTATAACCCTGAATGGTCTTTTGTATAGAGAACGATCTGTCATCACATTGCGGAAAATGAAATGATCGGTTGGGGTCATGCTCAATCAAGGTTAAAGTCAAAAAATTTAGATATTTTGCTTGGTTTGTTAACGAATTCAGCTCATTTTTTTTTTTCAACTTTCGCTGTCTGGAATGGCTTAGTCGTTTCTGGCATACTACCCTGTAGGGTATAGCTGCTAATATAAGCTATATTGTGTTTTCGGTTAAATACACTTAATACATCGGGATAATATTTGGCAGGAGAAATTCAAACAAAGAATGCCTAGTCTGTCATTTGCTATCTTTCATTTTGTTACACCAAATTTGTATTTTTCAGAAATTGTTTTAGTAGACAATGTTTTATATGATGACCAAATATTTTACAGATGCGGGGATTTGACAGCTTTTTTTTCGGGTCTGTATAATAATTACTCTGCTGCTGATCGGTGCCTATTTCTGATGGTTAGCTGTTTGAGGGTA
>NW_019943668.1:141070-147957 GCF_002910315.2 Salvelinus sp. IW2-2015 | reverse complement strand
AATAATCTAATAAAACTATATTGAAAAAACATACTTTACGATGATATTGTGACATGTATCAAATAAAATCAAAGCCGGAGATAGTAGTCGCCTATAACGACAGCTTTCAAGAAGACAATTCCAGGTCCATCCTCGCGCTTTCCAGGAAACAGGAAATGGGTCACACGTCATTCCAAGAGGATTTATTCCACCTCAGACCAAGATAATCACCCCATTTTTTCTCTCACTGCCTCTTGACATCTAGTGGAAGGTGTATGACGTGCATGTATACTAATACGTACCATGCCCATTTATAGGCAGGCCCTAGAACAGAGACCTCAATTTCAGAAATCTCACTTCCTGACAGGAAGTGTGCTGCAGAATGAGTTCTGTTTCACTCAGAGAAATAATTCAAACGGTTTTAGAAACTGGAGAGTGTTTTCTATCCAATAGTAATAATAATATGCATATTTTACGAGCAAGAATTGAGTACGAGGCCGTTTGAAATGGGCACCTTTATCCAAGTTACTCAATACTGCCCCTGCAGCCAGAAGAAGTTATAAAACATTAGCTAACGTTAGCATGCTAGCGGTAGCTAAGACTCTTGTCAGTAGAGGGCGCACATAAGGAGAAAATTCAAGTATTTCGTTCACCATGTCATTTGTTTTTTTTCTCCAGGGTCGTCTCAGATCCAACTTGTTGGTTCAGCTGACCCAGTCGTTGCCTTGGCTGGTGACGATGTCATACTACCATGTTACCTGAAACCCAACGTCAGTGCTGTGGACATGATGGTGGAGTGGACGAGATCTGACCTGAAAACTCAAAGGGTCCATCTTTACCGTGAWGGTCGAGACTCCAACGGTGACCAGCTTCCTTCCTACAGGGGAAGGACATCACTGTTTATAGAAGAACTGAAGAACAGCAATGTCTCCTTGAAACTGACCGGCGTTACCCTCTCTGATGCTGGGGAATACAAATGCTTCATTCCAACACTGACGAAGGAAACAACCATTCTACTCATAGTTGGTAAATCATCAATACCGGAGTGGACAAGTGATCAGAAGATTCTGAGTACAATCATAGCTCTATAACCTGAAAGGGGAATGACCGTGTCTGTTTTATCTTGTATCTGTATTGTTTGCCAGTGTCCTTTACCTTTGTAATCTACGATCTAGCCATGATCTCTGTTTTATCTTGTATCTGTGTAGGTGCTGTATCTTCAGCCAGTGATCTCTGTTTTATCTTGTATCTGTAAGGTGTTTGTATCTCAGCCAGTGATCTCTGTTTTTCTTGTATCTGTGTAGGTGTGTAATCTCAGCCAGTGATCTCTGTTTATATCTTTGTATCTGTGTAGGTGCTGTATCTCAGCAGTGATCTCTGTTTTATCTTGTTATCTGTAGATGCTGTATCTCCGCCAGTGATCTCGGTTTTATCTTGTAATCTGTGTAGGTGCTGTATCTCAGCCAGTGATTCTCCTGTTTTATCTTGTATCTGTGTAGTCTGTATCTAGCCAGTGATCTCTAGGCAAAGGCTTAGGGTGGTCCTGAAGTGTGACTCTGGAGGCTGGTATCCACAGCCCTGGCTTGATGGTTGGACAGTATGAAATCCTCTTGCTCTGAACCATGAGACACAACTCAACGAGACCAGATGAACCCTGAGGTCGCTACGCCGTGAGACGATATGTCACCCTGTCTCAGAACATGTGACCCAACAACAGGTTCACTGTAAGAGTTGTACAGCTGCGATCAACCAGACGCGGGAGACACAGATTCATGGTCCAGGTGAGGATTTTTATTGGTTACTTCACTAGATATGTCACCGTCCAGAGGACTTGATCAACAACAGGTTCTCAACCTGTAGAGTTGTACACAGCTGCAGATCACCTAGAACCAGCTGAGACACAGACTCTCATGATCCGCAGTGCTGAGGTCGTATTGTAACCTCAGCACGATATGTCACCGTCCAAGGGACTGAACAACAGGCTTTCACCCGTTAGAGTTGTACAGGCTGCAGACAACCAGACGCGGGAGACACCAGATTTCATGTCGCCAAGGTGAGGATCTATCATTGGTTTAACTTTCACACTACGCTATGTCACCGTCCAGAGGATCTGACACACAAGGTTCACCTGTAGAGTGTGTAAGCTCGATCAACCAGACCGGGAGAGCACAGATTCCTGTCCCAGGTATGAGTCTTTTTGGTTAACTTCATCTACCATATGTCACCGTCCAGAGGACTGACACAACAGGTTCACCTGTAGAGTTGTACCAGCTGCAGATCAACAGACGCGGGCGACCCAGATTCATGTCCCACGTTGAGGTCTTCATTGGTTTACTTCTCTAGGGTATGTGGGACGGTAAAACATCCGGTGATTTTGCAGAATATCATCATAAATGTTGATGAAAATACAAATGGAATGTTAGATCCATTTCTCCTTACCCCACATTACCTGAGACCTTTTTTTTTAGATAGACTATGGAAAAGACCGGGTTTCCTATGGGATGACCTTGTTGGTCTCTTTGTTTTGAGTGTATTATGTTATACATTATAATTACTCCCGTCATACAGTAAGATATATTAGGTTATATGTGTTTTAATGTTTATCTCCTTCTCTGTTTCAGACGATATATTTCCTAACGTGGGGAGATTTGTTGGATTGTGGATTTTGTATAAATTACTGTCAGCTGTAGCCATTGTAGCTCTGGTTGTTCTGTTTCTACTGTTTACAGAAAACAACGTCATAAACTCAAGAGAGAAGTAGGTTTTTCTCCTTGAACTCTGTGATTGTTTATGAACCATTTTACTTGCTTGTTTCCTTTACCTGGCCATTTACATTATTGATAGTAACATTTATCTGTCATTTTAAGTGTAAGTACTGGCCTACTGTTTTCAAATATCATTTTATTCGTCACATCTTTGAAAACAACAGGTGTAGACTAACAGTGGAAATGGTCATTTTCCAGCAAGTGCAGCGTTAAAGATAAAGATCCAAATGTATTTTTACTTTCGTTCCAGCGACACTTACAAGCAGAGTTTACTAACTTGGTGGAGACCCTAGGAAACCTCAACGAGTTAACCGTGTGAACCTGCAACTCAGTGTCTAGACTTCAACAGGGCAAAGTTGGATAAGACCAAGTTTATGACCTAGGGCCATGTAAAACAAAAAGGGAGGAATGTAGAGATCTATTGCCGGTCTATAGTGAAAGACGCAGCCACCTTTGGATACAGAATGCAGTGAATGAGTATCAATCAAATCAATCAAAAGTATATTTATAAAAAGCCCTTCGTTACATGCAGCTGATCTATTCAAAGTGCTGCTACAGAACCCAGCCTAAATCCCCAACCGCAAGCAAATGGCACGGTGGTAGAAGCACGGTGGCTTGGAAAAACTCCCTAGAAGGGCCAAACACCCTAGAAGAAACCTAGAGAGACCAGCCGCTTAAGCAATCTGTTTAGAGTCTTATGGCTTGGGGGTAGAAGCTGTTCAGGGCTCCTTTTGCGTTCAGACCTTCTAACCTGTCTGTTTATCGCTTGGCGGTAGAAGCTGTTAGGCGTCCTGTTGTGGTTCCAGACCTTTAACCTGTCTGTCTTCATGGCTTGGGGGTAGAAGTTAGCCGGCGGTAAGACCTGTTTCAGCGGTCCTGTTGGTTCCTGACCTTTAACCGTCGGTGTCTGATGGCTGGGGGTAGAAGCGTGTTCAGGGTCTCTTGGTCCCAGATCTTTTAGATCCTGTCTGTTTATGGCCTTGGGGGTAGAACTGCTTCAGGCGTCCTGTTGTTCCAGACCTTTAACCTGCTCTGTCTTAAGCGTTGGGGGTAGAAACTCTTCAGGGTCCTGGTTGGTTCCAGACCTTGTAACCTGTCTGTCTGTATGGCATTGGGGATAGAAGCTGTTACAGGGTCCTGGTGGTTCCAGACCTTTAACGCTGTCTGTCTTTATGGCTTGGGGGTACGAACTGTTCCAGGGTCCTGTTGTTCCACAGACCTTTAACTGTCTGTCTCTTATGTCTTGGGGGCTAGAAGCTGTTCAGGGTCCTGTGTGTTCCAGACCTTAACCTGTCTTCTTATGGCTTGGGGTAAGAAGCTTTCAGGGTCTGTTTGGTTCCCAGACCCTTTACCTGTCCTGTCTTATGGCTTGGGGTATGAAGCTGTTTCAGGTCTGTTGGTTCCAGACCTTTAACCGGTTCCTGTCTTATGGCTTGGGGTAGAAGCTTGTTCAGGTCCCTGTTGGTTCCAGATCCTTTAACTGTCTGTCTTTGGCTTGGGGGTAGAAGCTGATTCCAGGGTCCCTGTTGGTCCAAGACCTGTTAACCTGTCTGTCTTATGCCTTGGGGGTAGAAGCTTTCCAGGTCCTGTGGTTCCAGACCTTTAACCTGTCTGTCTTATGGCTGCCTGGGGGTAGAAGCCTGCTTCAGGGTCCGTTGGTTCAGACCTCTCTAACCTGTCTGTTCTTATCGGCTCTGGGGTGACGAAGCTGTTCAGGGCCTGTTGGTTCCAGACCTTATAACCTGTCTGTCTTTATGGCTTGGCGCGTAGAGCTGTTCAGGGTCTGTTCCGGGTTCCGAGACGTGGATTCCTCTGTACCCGATTGCCGTGCTAACAGAAGCAGAACAGTCTGGCTTGTGTTGGCTGGAGTTCTTTGACCAATTTCTAGCGGCTTCCTCTGACACCTCCGCCGGTAATAGAGGTCCCGTGGAGGCAGGAAGCTGCAGACCCCAGTGATGTACTGGGCCGTACTCACCACCTCTCTGTAGCGTCGATGTGGTCCAGATACCTTGCAGTTGTCATACCCACGGCGCGGGATAGGCAGCCAGTCAAGATGCTCTCCAGTGGTGCCGCGTGTTAGAATTTTTAATGAATCTGAGGATGTTTTCACATCCTGCAGGCGAGTTTCTTTACAACTGTGGTTGACGTATCATTTCTTAAGATGTTTAGGACCTTGCAGCTTCGACAATGGTGACCAGTGGTGAAGAGGAGTAGAGGAGGCGGCACTACAGCACCACATCCTAAGGGCCCTGTGTTTGAGGTCAGCGTTGCGGGATGTTTGTTGCCCTCCGCCTCACCACCTGGGGGCGGCCACCTCAGGAAGTCCAGGATCCAGTTGCAGGAGGAACGGTGTTCGTCCCAGTCTTAGTGAAGTGCACTATGGTCGTTAATTAAAGGCTGACCTAGTATGTAAGTAATGAACATCATTTTCCTGTTAGTTATTCCTTTTTTAAGTGGTTAGCCACTGCTGGAGCTGCAATAGAGAATTTTGATTCGTCTGTGGCATCTGTTGGCTTATGCAAATTGGAATGGAGTCCAGGGTGATGATGTGAGCCATGACCAGCCCTTCAAAGCATTTCATGGCTAGAGGATGAGAGTGCTAGGGGCCGATAGCATTTAGACAAGGTGACCTTGCGCATTCCAGGCACCAAGATGCAGAGGTTGAATATGGTCAGAAAGACACTTGCAGCTGGTCAGCGCATGCTCTAGTACAATGTCCTGCCGTCTGGACCCGGAGACCTTCAAATCGTGTTAACCTGTTTAAGAGTCTTACTCAGACGGCTACAGAGGAGCGTGATCCACAGTACTGCTCCCGGACAGCTGTGCTCTCATGCATCGGTTCCAGTGTCCTTATGATTGTCAATACAGGATTCTTATGGTTTATTAATTTCTGCTTTTTTCTTTGTAATTACAGCGGCGGAAAAAATCAGATCTTCAACTAATGGCTGATACAGGGTAGGTGGGCTATGCCTCTGTGGCAAGACCTGGGCTTTAACTTCGTGCGCTACGGATCCCTTTTAACGGGATCACTTTCCTAAACCAACCGCTAGAATTGCAGGGCGCCAAATGCATAAATATTACAAAAAAATATTTATAATCATGCAATCACAAGTGAAATATACCAAAACACAGCTTAGTTTGTTAATCCACCTATTGTGTCAGATTGTGAAAATATACTTTACAGCGAAAGAAATCCAAGCTTTTGTGAGTGTAGCTATAAATGCTACAACAGCTAGCCCCCAATTAGCATGGTCACGAAAGTCAGAAAAGCAATAAAATGAATCGCTTACCTTTGATAATATTCAGATGTTTCCACTCACGAGACTCCCAGTTACACAACAAATGTTTTTTTTGTTCGATAAATATTACTTTTATAACAAAAAAACACCATTTGGGTTGCGCATTATGTTGAGAAAACAAAACTCTTGTTCCGTTCGACAAATTCCAGAAAGTATCCGTAATGGTCGTAGAAACATGTCAAATGTTTTTTATAATCAATCCTCAGGTTGTTTAACAAACCTAATCGATAATATTTCAACTGGACCATAACCTATTCTTTAAGAGAGAAAAGGAAAAATGGGGAGCCCCTGTCTCGCGCGCAGGAACTATTCAGAGGACACCTGACTACTTATGAAACATCTCGTTCATTTTTCTAAATAAAAGCCTGACAACTATGTCTAAAGCCTGGTCACAGCCTGAGGAAGCCATTGGAAAATGAATATGATTGATACCCCTTTAAATGGAGGTTAGACTGGCCAGGAAACACAGATGTAGAAAAAATATATATCACTTCCGGGTTATCTTTTCTCAGGTTTTCGCCTGCAGAATAAGTATTGTTATACTCACAGACAATATTTGGACAGTTTTGGAAACTTTGGAGTGTTTTCTATCCTAATCTGTAAATGATATGCATATTCTACGATCTGGGCCAGAGAAAATGTCAGTTTACGTTTAAAAAAATAATAATAATCTGACTACCTAGCGCTAAGAGGTTTTAAATACTATTTGAAATGTAGTCTACATTTACTACATACTATTGAGGACATACTGTGTACTCATCATACTACATACTATTGAGGACATACTGTGTACTTATATCTAAGGCCTATTAAACGAGGAAGCTTTTCAGAATGCCATCCTGAG
>NW_019943668.1:134287-141045 GCF_002910315.2 Salvelinus sp. IW2-2015 | reverse complement strand
TGTCTAATATACTGCCAAAATACTATTGAGACATACTGTGACTACTCATACTAACATACTGTGTACTAATCATACTACATACTGTGTACTCTTCATCGTACATACTATTGAAGGACATACTGTGTTACTCATTATACTACATACTATGAAGACATACTGTGTACTAATCATACTACAATACATTGAGGACATACAGTGTACTCATCATACTACCATACTATTGAGGCCATACTGGTGTACTAAT
Organism: Salvelinus sp. IW2-2015; assembly: GCF_002910315.2. Taxonomy (NCBI): domain Eukaryota; kingdom Metazoa; phylum Chordata; class Actinopteri; order Salmoniformes; family Salmonidae; genus Salvelinus; species Salvelinus sp. IW2-2015. The sequence continues at coordinate 140,801 of NW_019943668.1, read as the reverse complement.
CCTGACTCATACTGTGGGTACTCATCATACTACCATCACTATTGGAGGGAATTACTGTGTTACTCATCATACTACATCCCTATTGAGGACATACTGTGTACTAATCATCACTACATACTGTGTAACTAATCATACTAATCATACTGTGTACTAATCATACTACCATACTGTGTATCTCCATCATACTACATACTGTGTGACTCAACATACTACATACTTTGAAGACATACTGCTGGGTACTAAAGCATCTACATACTATTGACAGCACAGTACATGTGGTACTAATCATACTCACATACTTGCGCTCAGTACTAATCATACTGACATACTTGTAGTACTCATCATACTAAATACTATTGAACCTCTGAGTGACATCCACCTATCTATCGAGGCTCTGGTCACGAATCATAACTAAGCATACTATGAAGGCTAGCTAATCCCATACTACCATACTGTTCTAAATCACGACTAATACTTGTACTCCTTCATAACTACATCCATTGAGGCTGTGTGACTCATCAGTTACATAGCATACTTTGAGACAATGAACTGTGTACTAGATCATACTACATAACTATTGGAGGACATACTGTGTACTAATGCATACTACTTAACCTACTAATCACTGAGGACATACATGATGTACTCATCCATCCTACATTACTATTGAGGACATATGTGTACTAACTCTGAGTCTAGCATACTTTGGGACTAGTGACTGTAGCTGACTAATCAATACTACATACTGTGTACTCATCATAACTACATACTAGTTGAGGACCAGGGAATGGGGCAACTTTAATTAAGGCCCCCGAGAAAAAAGGAATTCAACACGAGGTGCCGCCAGCGTCTCGTGTGTCTGCGGAATCAAATCCGCTGATTTATAACATACTGTTTGATAAAACTGGTAAGTTAGCAAAAATAGCCTGCTAGGCTCATCCACACTGAGACTGCGTCAAGTCATCTAATGCACAATTGTTTGCTGCAATTCGTTTCCCTATTGTGTGTGGTGTGTGTGGTGTGTGTGTGTGTGTGTGTGTGTGAGTGGGTGTGTGTGTGTGTGTGTGTGTGTGTGTCTTAACTTAATAAGACTTGTTTGTCTGTCGTGTCCTCTAATGCACAATGTTCCGCAATTCGTTCATCCTGTGTGTGTGTGTGTGTGTGTGTGGTGTGTGTGTGTGTGGTGGTGTTGTGTGTGTTGTGTGTGTTGGTGTGTGTGTGTGTGTGTGTTGTGTGTGGTGTGTGTGTGTGTGTGTGTGTGTTTTGTCTGCGTGTCTACAGCGGAGCGATTAAGACAGCAGGTAGAGGAGAAGGGTAAGTGTCTGGGGGGGTCTTAAAGGGATACTATGGGTTAAATAAAGAGAAACCGTACCTTAAAAGGGATACTTTGGGTAAATAACAGCGAAGCAATCCCTTAAAGGATACTTTGGGTTTAAATAAAGAGAAGTAATACCTTACAAGGATACTTTGGGTTAAATAAAGAGAAAACAAAATATCTTAAAGGGATACTTTTGGTTAAATAAAGAGAAGCAATACCTTAAAGGGATACTTTGGGTTAAATAAAGAGAAACCAATACGCTTAAAGGGATACTTGGGTTCAAATAAAGAGAAACAAATACCTAAAGGGAACAACTATGGGTTAAATAAAAGAGAAACAGGTCTATACCTCTCATATAATATGAACTGTAAAGGTTCTTGTAACCTCTCATATAATATGGACTGTAAGGTTATAACTCTAATATAATAATGAACTGTGGTCTATAAGCCTCTTCATATCAATATGAACTGTAGGTCTATAACCTCTGCATATCATATGAACTGTAGGTCTATAACCTCTCATATAATAGAACTGTAGTCTTATAACCTCTCATATTAATTATGAACGTCGGTCTTATACCTCTCATATAATATGAACTGTTAGGTTATCCCTCTCAATAATAGGAACTGTAGGTTATAACGCTCTTTCATATAATATGAACTCGTAGGTCTATAACCTCTCATATAATATGAACTGTCAGGTCTATAACTTCCATATAATATGATGTACGGCTTCTATAACCTCTCTACTAACAATGAACTCGCTAGCGTCTATCAACTCTCATTAATTCGAACTGTACGCACTCTATACCTCTCCCATATAATAATGAACTGTAGGTCATAACCCTTCATATAATATAATGTAGGTTATACTTATCACATACATCAATAAATCGTAGGTCCTCCATAACCTTCACTATAATATGAACTCGTAGGTCTATCAATCTTCACCTATACATCATGACTGCTCAGCGTTATACTTCCATACCACACCCCACCACAACACACACTAATATGCACTGGTAGGTCTATAAACTTACCCAACACTATCCACACTACTATATGAACTGTAGGTTCTTATCACCACCACTTCCTCTAAACCATGAGACACAACTCGCGTAGGTCTATAACCTCTCACTCACCTCACATAATCTCTCCACCGTGACACCCCCACCCACAACCCACACGGAGGAGGCGGAAAAGCCAGAGACCAGACTTACTCTATAACTGCAGCCACGGCTCTACATCACACACCGACCCTAAACCACCACACCAGTTCATCATTATATGAGAGGTTATCAGACCTACAGTTCATATTATCTGAGAGGTTATAGACCTACAGTTCATATTAATATGAGAGGTTATAGACCTACAGTTCATATATATGAAGAGGTTATAGACCTACAGTTTCATATTATATGAGAGGTTATAGACCTACAGTTCATATTATATCGACGACGCTTACTCAACCTAGCTTCATATTATATGATCAGGCTTCTTAGACCTAAGTTTCACTCTTATCACTGACGAGGTTACTGATCCCTACAGTTCATATCATACTGAGAGGTTAGACTCAACACGTTCATTACATATACGCCAGGTTTATACGCATACACGCCCTTATCTTACCTATGCAGAAGGTCTATACGACTCCACCACGCTTCACATATATGAGAGGTTATAGACTACAGTCATATACTATACGAGCGTTATAACTACAGTTCATCATTACTCACTGCACGCAGTTATACACTACGTCTCACTATTATATGAGAGGTTTATCGACCTCCAGTTCATATTATATGAGAGGTTATAGCTCTACAGTTCCATATTATAATCGAGGTTATAGACCACAGTTCATATTATTGAAGAGGTTATAGACTACAGTTCATATTTATAGAGAGGTTTATGACTACCGTTCATATTATATGAGAATGTTATAACCTACAGTCCATATTATATGAGAGGTTACAGACTACAGTTCATATTAATATCCTGAGAGGTTATAGACCTGTTTCTCTTTATTTAACTCATCAGTATCCCTTTAAGGTATTGTTTCTCTTATTTAACCAAAGTATCCCTTTAAGGTAGGTTTCTCTTTATTTAACTCAAAGTATCCCTTATAAGGTATTGCTTTCTTTATTTAACCACGTAATCCTCTTTAAGATATTGTTCTCTTTATTTAACCCAAAGTATCCCTTTAAGTATTATTCTCTTTATTACCAAAGTATCGCCCTTTAAGGTATTGCTTCTCTTTATTTCAACCCAAAGTCATCCCTTTAAGGTACTGTTTTCTCTTTATTTAACCCATAGTATCCTTTAAAGAACCCCCCCAGACACTTACCTTCTCCTCTAACATGCTGTCTAATGCGGCTCCGTGTAGACACGCAGACCACACACCACACACACTACAACACACTTGCGTCATGACGAACGTTGAAAAGAGTGCACCCCCGGTTCCATGAGCCTTTATATGGCCTCAGATCTGCCTAGCAACACCATTCCAATTCTCACTGCTTACTGACATCTAGGGGAAATCGTATGCAGGGCATGTCGACTCATAGATTACATGCAAATTAATAAACTGACCCTGGAACAGAGTGCCCGATTTCTGATTTCTCACTTCCTGACAGGAAGTTTGCTGCAACTTGAGTTCTGTTTTACTCACAGATATAATTCAAACAGTTTTAGAAACTTGAGAGTGTTTTCTATCCAATAGTAATAATAATATGAATATTGCATGATCTAGAACAGAGTACAAGGCCGTTTCATTTGGGCACGATTTTTTCCAAAGTGAAAAAACGCCCCCGTATTGACAAGAAGTGTTTAAGGTGGTTGAGGGCAGTGTGGAGTGCAATAGAGATTTTGTCGTCTGTGGATCTGTTGGCGTTATGCAAATTGGAATGGGTCCAGGGTGATGATGTGAGCCATGACCAGCCTTTCAAAGCATTTCATGGCTACAGGTGAGAGTGCTACAGGCCGATAGTCATTTAGACAGGTTACCTTGGCATTCCAGGGCACAGAGAGGAGAGGTTGAATATGTCAGTAAAGACACTTGCAGCTGGTCAGCGCATGCTCTGAGTACATGTCCTGGTATGCCGTCTGGACCCGAGACCTTGCAAATGTTAACCTGTTTAAAGGTCTTACTCAGATCGGCTACAGAGAGCGTGATCGCACAGTCGTCCGGAACAGCTGGTGCTCTCATGCATGGTTCAGTGTTCTTATGAGTGTCAATATAGGATCTTATGGTTTATTAATTTCTGTTTTCTTTGTAATTACAGCGGGAAAAAATCTAGATCTTCAGACTAAACTGGATACAGGTAGGTGGGCTATGTGTGTCAGACCTGGGTTTAAATACTATTTGAAATGTAGTCTAAATTTACTACATACTATTGAGGACATACTGTGTACTAATCATACTACATACTGTGTACTCATCATACTACATACTATTGAGGACATACTGTGTACTCATTATACTACACACTATTGAGGACATACTGTGTACTAATCATACTACATACTGTGTACTAATCATACTACATACTATTGAAGACATACTGTGTACTCATCACACGACATACTATTGAGGACATACTGTGTACTAATCATACTACATACTGTGTACTATACATAGGAATCAAGTAGGCCCTACCACTAGAATACGAAATAAAAAGAATTAACAATGAAGAACATATTACATAGAATCCAGTTAGGGTTCAGTCCCCTGAACTACACAGTAATACGAATGTAGTAGTGATTATTACTGAGAGATACAGTTAACATATGAATCAGTTAAGGTTAAGTCCCCGTTAATCACACAGTAATACATGTAAATATAATGTGAGTATGTATTTAGTTACTTAAGAGATATTAAATTACATTACATTACATTACATAGAATCAGTAGGGTTAGTCCCCTGGTTTAATCACACAGTAATACTTTAGTAATGTAGTATGTATTTAGTTACTTAGAGAGATACAGTATTACATAGGATCAGGAGGGTTAGTCCCCTGTTAATCACACAGTAATTACTGTAATATAATGTAGTATGTATTTAGTTACTTAGAGACAAGCAGTATTACATAAGAATCAGTAGGGTTAGTCCCCTGTTAATCACACAGTAATACTGTAATATAATGTAGTATGTATTTAGTTACTTAGAGAGATACAAGTATTAATAGAATCAGTAGGGTTAGTCCCCTGTTAATCACACAGTAATACTGTAAGTAATGTATTTAGTTACTTAGAGATATACAGTATTACATTACATTACATAGAATCAGTAGGGTTAGTCCCCTGTAATCACACAGGTAATACTGTAATATAATGTAGTATGTATAGTTTACTTAGAGACAAGCAGTATTACATAGAATCAGTAGGGTTTAAGTCCCCTGTAATCACACAGTAATACTGTAGTAATGTAGTATGTATTTAGTTACTTAGAGAGATACAGTACAGTACAGGAAACAACACAATTGTGATTATGATGACTTGACGCAGTCTGAGTGTGGATGAGCCTAGTAGGCTATTTGTTGGCTAAACTTACAGTTTTACCAAACAGTATTGTTATAAATCAGGGTGACTGCTGCTGCCCCTCGTGGTTGAATTCCTTTTCTCGGGGGCCCCCACCTTAATTAAAGTTGCCCATCCCTGTCCTCAACAGTATGTAGTATGATTAGTACACAGTTTTACCAAACAGTATGTTATAGAATCAGGGATGTGGATACGCAGACCCACGAGCCGCTGCTGCCCCTCGTGTTGAATTCCTTTTCTCCGGGCCCCCACCTTAATTAAAGTTGCCCATCCCTGTCCTTCATCAACAGTATGTAGTTTGATAGTATACAGTATGTCCTCAATATGAGTGTAGCGATGAAGAGTACACGTCATTCCTCACATAGTATGACGAGCCATCAGTTATTGATGTAATAGCTGAGTACACTGATGAGGTACACCGTATGTCCTCAATTAGTATTGACTGAGTACACAGTATGTCCTCCATCAGTATCGTAGTATGATTAGTATACAGTATGTCCTCATATAGTATGTGAGTATGATGAGTAACACAGTTGTGTAGTATGATGAGTACACAGTATGTCCTCAATAGTATGTAGTGATGAGTACACAGTATGTCTCAATAGTATGTAGTATGATGAGTACACAGTATGTCCGCAATAGTATTGTAGTATGATGCCA
>NW_019943668.1:122331-128897 GCF_002910315.2 Salvelinus sp. IW2-2015 | reverse complement strand
ACAAGATAAAACAGAGATCACTGGCTGAGATACCAGCACCTAAGATACAAGATCAAACAGAGATCATGGCTGGATTACAGCACCTACACAGATAGAAGATAAACAGATCATGGCTGAGATACAGCACCTAAGTACGACGATAAAACAGAAGATCACTGGCTGAGAATCAGCACCTACAGATACAGATAAAACAGAGATCACTGGCTGAGATACAGCACCGTAGATACCAGATAAACGAGATCACTGGCTGAGATACAAGCCCTACAGATAAGATAAAACATACGAGATACTGGCTGAGAACAGCAACCTACAGGATACAAGATAAAACAGAGATCACTGGCTTGAGATCGACCGAGTACGAGATACAAACAGACATCACTGTGCTGACATAGCACCTACAAGATACAGATACAAAGAGATCAACTGGTGAGATACGGCGACCTACCAGATACAAAGATCAACAGAGATCACTGGCTGAGATACAGCCACAGATACAAGATAAACAGATCCACTGGCTGAGATAAGCACTAACAGATACAAGATACAACAGAGATCACTGGCTTGCGATCACAGCACCTACAGCGATACAAGATAAAACAGAGATCATGGCTGAGATACGACCACGATACAGATAAACTAGAGACACTGGCTGAGATACAGCACTTAGCACAGATACAAGATAAACAGAGTCACTGGCTGAGATACGCACCTACACAGAATACAAGATAAACGAGATCATGGCTGAGATACAGCACCTACACAGATAAAGATAAAACAGAGATCACTGGCTGAGATACAGCCACTACAACAGATACAAGATAACGAGATCACTGGCTTGAGATACTCAGCACCTACACGATGACAGATAAAACAGAGATCACTGCTGAGATAAGCACCTCAACAGATACAAGATAAAACAGAGATACTGGCTGAGATAGCACCTACACAGTACAGAGAGTAAACGATCTGGCTGAATACAGCACCTAAGCACAGATAAAGATAAACAGAGATCACTGGTGAGATACGCGCCTACACGATCAAGATAAACAGATAACTGGCTGAGGATACAGCACCTACACAGATACAAGATTAAAACAGAGTTTTATCATGGCTGAGATATGCGCACCTCCACAGGAGTACAGATAATCAGAGATCACTGGCTGAGATACAGCCTACAGATACAAGATAAAACAGAGATATGGCGTGATGATAGGCGCACCTAGAACGAGATATCAGAGTTAAAACGAGATCACTGGCTGAGATACGCCTACACAGATCAGATAAACAGATCATGGCTGAGATACAAGCACTACACAGATACAAGTAAACAGAGTCACTGGCTGAGATACCAGCACCTACCAGTACAAGATAAAAGCAGATCACTGGCTGAGATACAGCACGCTACACAGATACAAGAAAAACAGAGCTGCTGGCTGAGATACGCACCTACAGATAGCAAGATAACAGGCTACTGTGAACAAGCACCACGATTACAAGATAAAACAGAGATCACTGCTGAGATACAGCACTACACAGATCACAGAATAAAAGAGATCACTGGCTGAGATCAGACCTACACCAGGATCAAGATAAAACAGATCACTGGCTGAGAATACGACCTACACAGATACAAGATACAACAGAGTCACTGGCTGAGACAGCAGCACCTATCCAGATAAAGATAAAAAGAGATCACTGCGTGGATCGCACCTACACAGATACAAGATAAACGAGATTCACTGGCTGAGATTACAGCACCATACACAGATACATGGATAAACAGAGCAGTTGAGCTGGCTGAGACCAGCACCTACACAGATTACAAGATAATAAGAGATCATGGCTGAGATACAGCACTACGCAGATAGAAGATAAAACGCGACATCACTGGCTGAGATACAGCACTACAAGAACAAGAATAAACAGAGATGCAGACTGGCTGAGATACAGGCAGCCTACACGGATACAAGAGTAAATGACAGAGATCATGGTGAGACAGAGGTGCTCAGCACTACACAGATACAGATAAAACAGAAGATCACTGGCTGAGATACAGCACCTACACAGCATACGAATTAAACACGAGATCACTGGCTGAGATTACAGCACCTACACAGATACAAGAAAACAGAGATAACTGTGGGTGCAGATAAACAGCAACCTACACAGATAGCAGATAAACAGAGATCACTGGCTGAGATACAGCACCGTACCACAGATACAAGAATAAAACAGAGATCACTGGCTGAGATACGCACTCTACACAGATACACGATAAACAGAGATCACTGGCTGAGATACAGCACTACCAGATACAAGATAAAACAGAGATCACTGGCTGTTAGATACAGCACCTACACAGATACAAGTAAAACAGAGTCACATGGCTGAGATAGCAGCACCGTACATGTACCGATACAAGATAAAACAGATCACTGGCTGAGATACGCACCTACACAGATCGATAAAACACGAGATCATGGCTGAAGATCAGCCCCTACACATATACAAGATAACAGATACTGCTGAGATACGAGCACCTACAGCAAGATACAAGATAAAACAGAGACACTGGTGAGATACAGCACTATACAGATACAAGATAAAACAGAGATCACGGCTTGAGATAACGCACCTACACAGATACAAGATTCAACAGAGATCACTGGCTGAGCATACGCACCTACAGATACCAAGATAAAACGAGATACTGGCTGAGATTACAGCACAAGCACAGATACAAGATAAACGGATATGGTGAGATACAGCACCTACACAGATACAGATAAACAGAGATCACTGGCTAGAATCAGCAGCCTACACAGTACAAGAATAAAACCGATAACTGGCTGAGATCATGCACTACACAGAATACAAGATGAAAAGGATCAACTGGCTGAGACACAGCACCTAAGAGTACAAGTAAACAGAAGATCACTGGCTGTGAGATAAGTACCTACACAGGATACAAGATAAAACAGGATCACGTGCTGAGATACAGCACCCTACACGATACCAGATAAACAGAGTCAGCTTTGGTGAGATACGCACTAACAGATCAAGATAAAACAGATCATGGCTGAGATACAGACTACACAGATCACAGATAAACAGATACTGGCTGAGATACAGCAGGCACCTACACAGGATATGCAAGATAAAGAGTCACGGCTGAGATCAGCACATTAACACAGATACAAGATACAGAGATCACTGGCTGAGATACAGCACTAACAACAGATCAAGATAAAACAGAGATCACTGCTGAACAACAGCACCTTACCAGACTACAAGATAAAACGGATCACTGGCTGAGATACCAGCCCTACACAGTACAGATAAAAGAGATCACTGGCTGAGATTACAGCACTACAGATACAGATAAAACAGATTCACTGGCTGAGATACAGCACTAACAGATACATTGAGATAAAACAGAGATCACTGGCTGAGACCAGCACTACACAGATCCGATCAATACAGAGATCACGGCTGAGATCAGCCTACACAGATACAAGATAAAACGAGATCACTGGCTGAGATCAGCACTACACAGAATGCAAGAATAAAAGCGAGTACTGGCTGAGCAAGCACTTACACAGATACAAGATAAACAGAGATCCTGGCTGTGAGAATTACAGCAACCTACACAGATACAAGATAAACAGAGATCATGGCTGAGATAAGCCCTACAGCGATACAAGATAAAACGAGATCATGGCTGAGATAACAAGACCTTAACAGATCAAGATAAAACAAGATCATGGCTGAGATACAGCACTACACAGATACAGATAAAACGAGATAATGGATGAGAACAGACTACACAGATACAAGATAAAAGAGATACTGGCTGAGATACGCACCTACACGATCAGAAAACAGAGATACTGGCTGAGATTACGCACTACACAGATACAAGATAAAAGAGAGATCTGGCTGAGATAGCGCACTACAACAGTACAAGAAAAAGAGATCACTGCTGAGACACAGACCTACAACGATACAAGATAAAACAGACGATCACTGGCTGAGATAGCAGCACCTACACAGATACAAGATAAAAAGATCACTGGCTGAGATACCGCACTACACAGATACAAGATACAATAGAGATCACTGGCTGTAGTGAAGTATTTTGATACTGATTGTTTCAGATCTTCAACCAAAGACGGTGATAGTTAGATAAAGAGTATAGTAGTGTTTTGTTCACGTCGCCTGTGGAGGAATTCTGGCCCCTACATGCAGAAATACTACCAGCGACATTTGTGGGTGTTTCTCACCATGAATGCTGTTCAAGAGTCAAGCTACAAACATCTCAATATTAAGGTCTGGACTTTGACTAGGCCTTCATTCCTCTTTATTCATGTCTTGGTTTAGTCTGATGTCTCTGAGTCCACCCTCTCTATATTCATGTCTTGTTTAGTCTGATGTCTTGAGTCCAGCCCTCTCTATATTCCATGTCTTGGTTTAGTCTGATGTTCTGAGTCCACCCCTCTCTTATTCATGGTCTTGTTTAGTCTGATGTGCTTGAGTCCACCCCTCTCTATATTCATGTCTTGTTTAGTTTCTGATGTCTCTGAGTCACCTCTCTATATTCTTGTCTTGTTTAAGTCTGATGTTCTGAGGTTCACCCCTCTCTTTATTCATTGCTGTCTTGTTAGCTCTGATGTTCTGGAGGTCACCCTCTCTATATTCATGTCTTGTTAGTCTGATGTTTGAGGTCCACCATCCTTTATCATGTCGTTGTTTTGTCTGATGTCTCTGAGTCAACCCCTCTCTAATCAATTTTGTTTAGTGCTGATGACTTCTCTGAGTCCATCACCTTCTCTCATATTCATGTCTTGTTTAGTCCTGATGTCTCTGAGTCACCCTTTTTTATTCTGTCTTGTTTAGTCTGATGTCTCTGAGCACCTCTCTATATTCATGGTCTTGTTTAGTCGAATGTCTCTGAGTCACCCTCTCTATATTCATGTCTTGTTTTAGTCTGTGTTTCCTCTGAGTCACCCTCTCGTTTATTCACTGGTGTCTTCTGTTTGAGTCTAGTGTCTTGAGTCTATCCCCCTATAGATCATGTTGTGTTTAGTCTGATGTCTCTGAGCTTCCCAAACACCCCTCTCTATATTCATGTCTTGTTTAAGTCTGATGTTCTGGGTCCACCTATCTATAAGTATTCATGTCTTGTTTAGTCTGATGTCTCTGAGTCCACCCCTCTCTTTATTCATGTCTTGTTTAGTCTGATGTCTCTGAGTCCACCCCTCTCTATTAGAGGTCAACCAATTAATAGGAAAATTTCAAGTTTTCGTAACAATCGGAAATCGGTATTTTTGGGCGCCGATTTGCCTTTTTTTTAGGAGGCAGAACGACAGATTTTTAACATTGTCAGCTCGGGGTATCCAATCTTGCAACCTTACAGTTAACTAGTCCAATGCGCTAACACCTGATTATATTGCACTCCGCGAATGCAGTAAGCTAAGGTAAGTTGCTAGCTAGCATTAAACTTAGATGGTCAGAAGTCATGAACAGAACCCTGCAGCACTCCAGTATTAACAGAAAGATGGTCAGAAGTCATGAAGAGAACCCTGCAGCACTCCAGTATTAACAGAACCCTGCAGCACTCCAGTATTAACAGAACCCTGCAGCACTCCAGTATTAACAGAACCCTGCAGCACTCCAGTATTAACAGAAAGATGGTCAGAAGTCATGAAGAGAACCCTGCAGGGTTCAATAATTCAAAAGCCTTGGACAAATCAATTAACCCTTTCATGCGTGAGTTCCAACATCTCTAACGGTCGCCCCAGCGTGAGTTCCAACATCTCTAACGGTCGCCCCAGCGTGAGTTCCAAACATCTCTAACGGTCGCCCCAGCGTGAGTTCCAACATCTCTAACGTCTCAGGGAAGTATTAGCATGTGTTGTATTTTGAAGCTACCCTGGCCTTATGACTCAAGTGGCACAGCGTCTCAGTGCTAGAGGCGTCACTACAGACACCGTCTTCAAATCCAGACTGCGTCTCAAAAGTGCCTAATTACGTTATAATAGTTTCTGTGTCGTGTTATATCTACTGTTATATCTGTAGCTCACCGTGTGTATGGAGCATAATATATTTGTATATATTCCTTATAACCCCGGACACGCTAGGTAACGTTACTCATGTTACTCACCTTTTATGGTGTTATATTCAATCGTGCTTATGTAGCCTGTTACATTATTCTATTAGCTCTGTAAAACAATGCTAAATGCGTCAGAAGTATGACGCTACCCTGGAAAAATATCTTCTACCACTTGGTCGTTTTCTGAGTGCATTCCACAAAGCTGTTTATCATGTCGGCCTTATCCACTGCCCCCATTTTGAGGCAATAGTCAAGCACGCAGTCTGGTTTGATGTTTCTCTGTCTGGTTTGATGTTTCTCTGTCTGGTTTGTTTCTCTGTCTGGTTTGTTTCTCTGTCTGGTTTGATGTTTCTCTGTCTGGTTTGATGTTTCTCTGTCTGGTTTGATGTTTCTCTGTCTGGTTTGATGTTTCTCTGTCTGGACCACATCAACACCAGATCAAGAAACATTCAAA
>NW_019943668.1:115359-121055 GCF_002910315.2 Salvelinus sp. IW2-2015 | reverse complement strand
AGGGTCCTCAATGGCTACAAGGTTGGGAGCTCCTCACTGTCAGAATCTGATTCCTGACTTTCAGACTCAGACTCAAAATCTCCAGAATTTCCACATTTGTGAGATGTCTCCTTTTGAAAGTCATTGCTAATGCTACAGCTTAGCTCACTATCTACATACATAAACAACACCACTGAATGGCTCAGTGAGAGGGTACGTGGTTGACTGCCGGCACGCGCCACTTGTATCAATAAATCAATATCAGAACATGTTTTGTGTGGCAATTATTTGTGTATTTACTGTTTTATTCACATGTTTTCAATTCTAGGTGATAAATCATGCATTCCGATTCTTGCACATATTATGTAAAATACCTTTTTGAAGGTTGTACTGATTATGATGAGCTGAGCTAATTCCAGCTGTGTAGCCATGTTTGTTGACATACAATGCATTCTGGGTTTCACGTAATCGTCTGTTTGACCAAAGATGTTGTAACAAAATGAGGTGAGTAAGAGTTCACTCATTTTTTGAGGACTTCCGGAAATGAAGGGTGGGATGTGAACGACAGTGATTGACCCCTTCAACATGCATACTATAAACAGACCAAACTCATCTTGTCTTCTCTTATTATCTTCGGTTTCTGTGAGGAACAAATGCGTGGCTGCGCGCTGAAACTAACCGTCAGATTACTTTCGATTTCAAAAGTGTTTTACCTAATTATTTAGATCGATGGTGAGCTCACCCGTGATGTGATTAATTATACATAGTAATTGCTATTAGCTCATTCATATTGTAGTTTATGTCAGCCGAGAGTTAGAAAATATGACTGCTTGTGTTGGGTCAATCTTTCCTCAGTTAGCGCTAGGACAAATGTAGCCTACATTTTTCCGGTTAGGATGATTGTGTTATGCTATATATACTTCTGTGAATATCTGAACATTGCATCCCAAAATAAAGTGCTCCCATTCTGGACATAACTTTGTAAGGTGTTTGTGTAAATAGTTTCTGATAAAAGTGAGGCCAGCTCAAATGCTGATTGTTGCGTCATTCGAAACCGTTCTAAATGAGTGTTCTAATCACGCGTCAGGGACCTGTGATGGTGTGAAAGGGTTAACAAATCAGCACAATGTTGTTGACTATACAATACCTTCTCTATAGTATGTATCACTATCAGTACATAGTAACTACTGTGAGACAACAGTAGGTAGTAGGAATATTAGGACACAGCAGTGAGTCCACAGTAGGTAGTAGGAATATTAGGACACAGATAGGAGGAAGACCAGCTGAATACAAGATCTATAACAGTGTTGTTACCAATCGTAACAAGCAGCATGGGTAGAAGTGTCTAGTGTTGGTTACCAATCTAATCAGCCAGCATGGTTAAGTGATGTGTTGTTACCATCTAAGCGCGTGGACAGTGTCGGTTTGGTACCAATCTAACAGCAGCATGTAGAGTGTCCTAGTGTTGCTTACCAATCCCACAGCAGCATTAGACAGTGTCTACTGTTGGTTACAACTCTTACACGCAGCATGGGTGAGTGTTCTAGTGTGTGGTTACCAATCTAACAGCAGAATGTAGAGTATCAGGGTTGATGAGCAGGTATGATGATGCTTGTTATAAGTGGTTATCTGAGACAGGGTTGATGAGCAGGTAGTGGTTGTGCGTGTGGATTAAGTGATTATCTGAGGCAGGTTGATGAGCCAGGGTAGTGGATGACTGCTGTTGATACGAGTGATATTAGTCTGAACTGATTTCTTGATCATACCATAAGTTTAGTTTCTCTGCAATTTGACCAATTGATCTGAAAAGAGGTGATGTTGGACAAAAAAACTTCCTGCATTTGAGATGTGCCTAATCAACAACATTAAACACTTCTGCGATTTTGAAAAAATACATCATCCAACAACATTAAACCTTCCTGATCTAGTGTGGGTTTAGTGGCGTCCCATCATCTGCACTATAGAGGGACCTTTCCTTCAGCAAAGTTTTCACACAAGTTATTTAATAGATAGTTGAAATAACAGCCCAAAGAACAGAACCACTCCAAGTATTAACAGAAAGATGGTCAGAAGTCATTAACAGAACCCTGTAGCACTCCAGTATTACAGAACCTGCAGCATCCAGTATTAAACAGAAACCCCTGCAGCACTCAGTGATTAACAGAACCCTGCAGCACTCCAATATTAAAGACCCTCAGCACTCCAGTATTAACAGAACCCTGCTAGCACTCAGTATTCAACGAACTGCAGCACTCCAGTATTAACAGAACCTGCAGCACTCCAGTATTAACAGAACCTGCAGCACTCCAGTATTAACAGAACCGCTGCAGCACTCCAGTATTAACAGAACCCTGCAGCACTCAGTATTAAACAGACCCACCTCGTCAAGCAACTCCACTCCCAGTATTAACAGAACCCTGCAGCACCCAGTATTACCAGAACCCTGCAGCACTCCAGTTTAAAAACCGCAGG
This sequence comes from Salvelinus sp. IW2-2015, assembly GCF_002910315.2. Lineage (NCBI taxonomy): Eukaryota > Metazoa > Chordata > Actinopteri > Salmoniformes > Salmonidae > Salvelinus > Salvelinus sp. IW2-2015. The sequence goes on along the minus strand of NW_019943668.1, from coordinate 118,604 downwards.
ATCCAGTATTAACAGAACCCTGCAGCACTCAGTATTAACAGAACCCTGCAGCACTCCAGTATTAACAGAAGATGGTCAGAATCAGTCACAGAACCCTGTCAGCACTCCAGTATTGAACAGAACCCTGCAGACACCAGTATTAACAGAACCCTGCAGCACTCCAGTATTAACAGAACCCTGCAGCACTACCAGATATTAACAGAACCCTGCAGCACTCCAGTATTAACAGAACCCTGCACAGCACTTCCAGTATTAACAGAAACCTGCAGCACTCCAGGTATTAACGAACCTCTGCCAGCACTCAGTATTAACAGAACCCTGCAGCACTCCAGTATTAACAAACCCTGCAGACTCCAGTATTAACAGAACCCTGCAGACTCCAGTATTAACAGAACCCTGCAGCACTCCGAGGTATTACAGAACCCTGCAGCACTCCAGTATTAACAGACCCTGCAGCACTCTCATTGTGTATTTAACAGAACCCTGCAGCACTCCAGTATTAACAGAACCCTGCAGCACTCCAGTGATTAACAGAACCCTGCAGCACTCCATATTAACAGAACCCTGCAGCACTCCAGTATTAACAGAACCCTGCAGCACTCCAGTAATTAACAGAACCGCTGCAGCACTCCATATATTAACAGGAACCCCTGCCACCCACGTATTAAACAAACCCGTGCAGCACTCCAGTAGTAACCAGGAAACCTGCAGCACTCCAGTAGTTAACAGAACCTCTGCAGCACTCCAGTATTAACAGACCTGCAAGCACTCAGTATTAACAGACCCATGTAACAGCACACTGCCAGTATTACAGAAACCCTGCAGCACTCCAGTATTACAGAACCCTGAGCACTCCAGATTTAACAGAACCCTGCAACACTCCAGATATAACAGAACCTGCAATCTCAGTATTACAGAACTCCCAATACAACTCCAGTAGTTAACAGAACCCTGCAGCACTCCCAGTATTAACAGACCTGCAGACTCAGTATTACAGATGCAGCATCAGTATTAACAATTATCGAACTGAATACATTGTGATGTAACATAGAGATAATTATGTAAACCAGCAACAGCTTTATTGAACGAGACATCAATATTCACTGTGTCAAAAGCCTTGGACAAATCAATTAACAAAGCAGCACAATGCTGTTGACTAGACCATACCTTCTCTATAGTATGTATATATCAGTACATAGTACTACTGTGAGTCAAAGCAGGTAGAGGAATATTAGGACACAGCAGTGAGTCAACAGTAGGTAGTAGGAATATTAGGACACCAAGTGAGTCAACAGTAGGTAGTAGAATATTAGGAACAGAAGTGAGTCAACAGCAGTAGTAGAATTGGGACACAGCAGTGAGTCAACAGGTAGTAGTAGGAATATTGGGACACAGCAGTGAGTCAACAGCAGGTAGTAGGAATATTGGACACAGCAGTGAGTCAACAGTAGGTAGTAGGAATATGGACACAGCAGTGAGTCAACAGTAGGATATTGGGACACAACAGTGTGACAGTGTGGGAAGGTTTGTGAGGGGTGTGCGTGACCAAGCTGAATACATGATCTATAACAGAGGAAGGAATGATGAGGAGGAAGACCATGAATACATGTCTATAACAGAGGAAGGAATGATGAGGGAGGAAGACCAGCTGAATACATGATCTATAACAGAGGAAGGAATGATGAGGGAGGAAGACCAGCTGAATACATGATCTATAACAGAGGAAGGAATGATGAGGGAGGAAGACATGTTGATATTTTAGAGCCAATCATGTAGCCAGATTCACCAATACAACCTCTGATCACATCTCCAGTATTCATGACTCACCAACAAGGAGTTGAAGCGTGGTTTCCTTCACCTGCTGGTCAGTGTTGGAAGAAGCAAGTGTATTTCCAGCATCAGAGAGAGTAACTCTGGTCAGCTTTAAGGAGCGTTGCCTTCTTCAGTTCTTCATTAAACATTGATGTCCTTCCCTGTAGGATGGAAACTGATCCTCATTGGAGTCTCGACCTTGACGGTAAGATGGACGTTCTTGTTTCAGGTCAATCCTGTCCACTCCACTGTATGTCCTCAGCATTGACACTGGGTTTCAGGAACATGGTAGAATGACGTCATCACCAGCTAAGGCAAGACTGGTCAGCCGTCCAACAACACTCAGACGCACCTGGGAAAAACAAATGACACACAGTTAAAGATACTGTAACTTCCTGTTGTTCCATGATTCTGGCCCACATGACACCATTATCTATGTGTTAGACTCAATAGTGCATTGAAGCAAATTAAGGCGGTTAAGATGGCGTCTCATGTGGGAATTTATGTAGACAGTTTGAGCTACTCCAGGAAGTGACGTACAGGCTAGCTCAGTGCTGCCCTCTCATTAAGTAACTCAAGTTGAAGGCAACTGGGGTACTGCAGGCTGCCATTAGACATAACATGCAGGCTGGCTCAGTGCTGCCCTCTCATTAAGTAACTCAAGTTGAAGGCCAACTGGGAAAGCAGGCTCCGTTAGCCAAGTATCCACTGAGTTTACAAAACATTAATAAGAACTTGCTCTTTCCTTGGCTGACAGACTGTGCCAAATGACTCAGTTAGGACTGCGGGACCGATCGGGTGTCAGACCTGGCCTGCAGTTTTAGAGCTTGAATCAGGCCAGACGTTGGTACTTACTGGGTACAAAACTAAAAAGCAGGTTCTGAGTATGTTTGGATAAAAAGCAAATGGGATTGATTTGAAACCATAGAAGAATCTTGAAAATTAATTCTAAAACTACCGGCAGCCCAGTGCAGAGACCTTATAACCGGTGTAATGTGTTCTCTGTACTGGTCTGGGATCAGTACCTAGTCCCTGCAGCATTCTGTATGTTTTTACAGTACACAGAGAGCGCTTATAACCGTGGTAATGTGTTCTCTGTCTGGTCTGGGTTCCAGTACCCCCTGCAGCTTCGTCTGTTTTCAGTACAGGAGACCTTATAACGGTTTAAATTTTAGTGTTCTCTGTCCTGGTCTGGGTCAAGTACCACCCTGCAGCTTCGATGTTTTTTACGTGACAGAGACCTTAAATACGTGAAGTAATGTGTTGCTCTGTCTGGTCTGATGAGTCAGTACGCCACCTGCAGCAATTGCTGTTCTGTATTTACAGTAACAGAGACCGTTAAACAGCGTGGTAATGTGTTCTCTGCTCTGGTCTTGTCAGTAGCCCTGCCAGCATTCTGTATGTTTTACAGTACAGAGACCTTAAAAATCAGA
>NW_019943668.1:102652-115334 GCF_002910315.2 Salvelinus sp. IW2-2015 | reverse complement strand
ATATCTTTGGGGACAACAGCAAGTGAGTCACAGTATAGGTAGTAGGAATATTAGGACACAGGAGCAGTGGAGTCAACAGTAGGTAGTAGGAATATTGGGGACCGAGCAGTGAGTCAACAGTAGGTAGTAGGAATATTAGGACACAGCAGTGAGTCAACAGTAGGTGTAAGGAATATTTAGGACCAGCAGTTGAGTCACAGTAGGTAGTAGGAATATTAGGACACAGCAGTGAGTCAACAGTAGGTAGTAGGAGAATATTAGGACACAGCAGTGAGTCAACAGTAGGTATAGGAATACAGGGCAGTGTGAAGACCAGCTGGCAATACTGATCTCTAACAGGACAGTTTCATGACTCACCAACAAGAGTTGAACGGTGGTTTCCTTCACCTGGCTGGTCAGTGTTGGAAGAAGCACCTGTATCTTCCAGATCAGAGAGAGTAACTCTGGTCAGCTTAAGGAGACGTTGCCTTCTTCAGTTCTTCATTAAACATTGATGTCCTTCCCTGTAGGATGAGCTGCCTCATTGGAGTCTCGACCGACGGTAAAGATGGACGTTTCTTGTTTCAGGTCAATCCTGTCCACTCCACTAGTCATGTCCCAGCATGACACTGGGTTTCAGGGAACATGTAGAATGACGTCATCACCAGCTAAGGCAACGACTGGTCAGCCGTCCAACAACCTCAGACGACCCTGGAGAAAAAACAAACGACACAGTTAAAGACTACCTCTACAACTGCACCCTCCAGAGGAGTCGGGTCTCTCCCATGTTTTGGTTCCCTTCCGCCAGATCGTGCTCGACACAATCCTGTCTTGGAGCTCTGCGATCAATTCCTTCCGACTCATGCTTGGTTTTTTTGCTCGACAATGCCACTGTTCAACTTGGAACCTTATATAGACAGGTGTGTGCCTTTCAAAGTCATGTCCATCAATGTATTTACTACAGGTGACTCATCAAGTTGTAGAAACACTCAAGGATGTCAGTAAGGAACAGGAAGCACTGAATGAATTTGATCTAATAGCAAATGGTCTAATTATTTATGCAAATAAGGTAATTCAGGAAGAAAATAATATTCAGATTTACAGATATAATACTCTATTTAACAGTGAATATTAGAGTCTCTGGTTCTGGTGTTATGCTGGTGGACATCTCTAACAATGGGTTCTTACGCAGAATATAATACTCTATTTAAAACAGTGAAATATTAGAGTCTCTGTTCTGGTATTATGGCTGGTTAAGACTATCTCTAACAATGGGTTTTCACCAGATATAATAACTCTATTTACAACAGTGAAATATTAGAGTCTCTGGTTCTGGTGTTATGCTGGTAGACATCTCTAACATGGGTTTTCTTACCAGATATAATACTCTAATTTAAACAGTGAATATTAGAGTCTCTGGTTCTGGTGTTATATTGGGGACATCTCTAACATGGGTTCTTACAGATATAATACTTATTTAAACAAGAGTGGTAATATTAGAGTCCTCTGTTCTGGTATTATGCTGTAGAACATCTCTAACATGGGTTCTCCAGATATGAATCCTCTATTTAACAGTGAATATGAGAGTCTCTGGTTCTGGTATTAACTGCTGGTAGACAATCTCTTAACAATGGGTTCTTACGAGATATAATACTCTATTTAAAACAGTGAATATTAGAGTTCTGGTTCTGGTGTTATGGCTGGTGGACATCTCTAACAATGGTCTTACCAGATATAATATCTATTTAAACAGTGAATATTAGAGTGCTCTGGTCTGGTGTTATGCTGGTGGACATCTCTAACAATGGGTTTTACCAGATATAAACTCTATTTAATACAGTGAATATTAGAGTCCTCTGTTCTGGTTGTTATGCTGGTTGACATCTCTAACAATGGGGTTCTTACCAGATATAATACTATATTTAAACAGTGAATTTAGAGTCTCTGGTTTCGTGTTATGCTGGTGGGACATCTCTAACAATGGTTTCTTACGCAGATATAATACTCTATTTAAACAGTGAATATAGAGTCTCTGGTTCTTGGTGTTATGCTGGTGGACATCTCTAACAATGGGTTCTTTACCAGATTAATACTCTATTTAATACAGTGAATATTAGAGTCTCTGGTTCTGGTATTATGCTGGTAGACATCTCTAACCAATGGGTCTTACAGATATAATCCTCTATTTAAACAGTGGAATATTAGTCTCCTGGTTTCTGGTAACTTATGCTGGTAGACATCTCTAACAAATGGGTTCTTTACAGATATAATAAAATCTATTTAAACAGTGAATAATTAGAGTCTCTGGGTTTGGTGTTATGCTGGTGGACAATCTCTAACATGGTTCTTACCAGATATTATTACTCTATTTAAAACAGTGAAATATTAGAAGTCATCTGGTTCTGTATTACATGCTGGTGGACATCTCTCAACAAAATGAAGAATTATTTGGATAGGTACCTGAGGCTGAAGTGAATTTCTGTGAACACGCAGATTGAACTTAATACTACTATTTTGTTCATAGCCAGCCTATCTGCTTCAAAGCTGGACCTCAGATGAGGGGGGGAGTTTTAAGTACCATTCTTACAGACTGTTTTGGCTGTCTGTATCTATTCTGTAGTATGTTTTTGGGGTGCTGGGGAACCATGATGAAAATGCAGTGACACAGACTAGATTGTTTTGGGGCTGCTGGGGAAACCATGATGATAATCAGTGACACAACTAGATGTTTGGGGGGCTGATGGGGAACCATGATGATTAATTCAGTGACACTAGACAGATGTTTTGGGGCGCTGGGGAAACCGTGATGAATAACAGTGACACTAGACTAGATGTTTGGGGCTGCTGGGGAACATGAGATAATCAGTGAACACTAGACAGATTGTTTGGGGTGCTGGGGACCATGAATGATAATCAGTGACACTAGACTAGATGTTTGGGGCTGCTGGGGGAACCAATGATGATAAATCAGTGAACTAGACTAGATGTTTGGGGCTGCTGGGAACCAAATGATGGATAATCAGTGACACTAGACTAGGATGTTTGGGGCTGCTGGGGAACCATGAATGATTAATCATGACACAGACTAGATGTTTGGGGCTGCTGGGGAACCGTGATGTGCATCATAATCAGTGACACTAGACTAATGTTTGGGCGCTGGAAACAGATGAAAATCAGTGACACTAGACTAGAATGTTTGGGGGCTGCTGGGGAACCCATGATGATCAATCATGACACTAGACTAGATGTTTGGGGCTGCTGGGAACCGTGATGATAATCAGTGACACTAGACTAGATGTTTGGGCTGCTGGGAACCATGATGATAATCATGACACAGACTGATGTTTGGGGCTGCTGGGGACCATGATGAATCAGTGACACTAGACTAGATGTTTGGGGCTGCTGGGGAACCCATGATGATAATCAGTGACACTAGACTAGATGTTTGGGGGCTGCTGGGGAACCATGATGAAATCAGTGACACCTAGACTAGATGTTTGCGGACTGCTGGGAACCATGATGATAATCAGTGACACTTAGACCTAGATGTTTGGGGCTGCTGGAACCATGATGATAATCAGTGACACAGACTAGATGTTTGGGGTGCTGGTGAACCATGATGATAATCAGTTGACACTAGACTAGATGTTTGGGGCTGCTGGGGAACCATGATGATAATCAGTGACACTAGACTAGATGTTTGGGGAACCATGATATAAAGTTGACATCTAGACTGTTGTTTTTGGGGCTGCTGGGGAACCATGATGAATAACCAGCTGAATACATGATCTATAACAGAGGAAGGAATGATGAGGAAGGAAGACCAGCTGAATACATGATCTATAACAGAGGAAGGAATGATGAGGGAGGAAGACCATCTGAATACATGATCTATAACAGAGGAAGGAATGATGAGGGAGGAAGACCAGCTGAATACATGATCTATAACAGAGGAAGGAATGATGAGGGAGGAAGACATTGATATTTTAGCAGCCAATCATTTAGCCAGATTTACCAATACAACCTCTGATCACATCTCCAGTATTCATGACTCACCAACAATGAGTTGAACGGTGGTTTCCTTCACCTCGCTGGTCAGTGTTGGAATGAAGCACCTGTATCTTCCAGTATCAGAGACAGTAACTCTGGTCAGCTTTAAGGAGATGTTGCCCTTCTTCAGTTCTTCATGAAACATTGATGTCCTTCTCCTGTAGGATGGAAACTGATCCACATAGGAGTCTCGACCGTCACGGTAAAGATGGACGATTTCTGCTTTCGGGTTCAATCTTGTCTGGTTCAATCTTGTCTGGTTCAATCTTGTCCACTCCACTAGCATGTCCTCAGCACTGACACTGCGTTTCAGGGAACATGGTAGAATGACATCATCACCAACTAAGGCAACGACTGGGTCAGCCGGTCCAACAACCTCAGACGACCCTGGAGAAAAACAAACGACACACAGTTAAAGATATCTGGTAACTTCCTGTTCTTCCATGGATTCTGGCCATTATGACACCATTCATTCCTATGTGAAGACTCAATAGTGCATTGAAGCAAAATGAAGGCAGTTAAGATGGCGTCTCATGTGGGAGATTTATGTAGACAGTTTGAGATACTCCAGGAAGTGACGTTGCAGGCTAGCTCAGTGCTGCCCCCTCTCATTAAGTAACTCAAGTTGAAGGCCAACCGGGGTACTGCAGGCTGCCATTAGCAACTATACACTGAGTTTACAAAACATTATGAACACCTGCTCTTTCCATGACAGACTGACCAGGTGAAAGATATGATCCCTTATTAAAATGTGTCAGTTGTTAAATCCACTTCTGTCACCAAAGCACACCCACCCACACACATCCCTGGGTCGCTCCTCTTTTCAGTTTGCAGCTGGCGACTGGAACGAGCTGCAACAAACACTCAAACTGGACAGTTTTATCTCCATCTCTTCATTCAAAGACTCAATCATGGACACTCTTACTGACAGTTGTGGCTGTTTTGTGTGATGTATTGCTGTCTCTACCTTCTTGCCCTTTGTGCTGTTGTCTGTGCCCAATAATGTTTGTACCATGTTTTATGTTGTGTTGCTACCATGCTGTTATCATGTTGTGTTGCTACCATGATGTTATCATGTTGTGTTGCTACCATGCTGTTGTCATGTTGTGTTGCTACCATGCTGTTATGCATGTTGTGTTGTTATCAATGTTGTGTTGCTACCATGATGTTATCATGTTGTGTTGCTATTATGTTGTTGTCATGTTGCTACCATCTTGTTGTCATGTTGTTGTTGACCATGCTGTTTCATGTGGGTTGTGTTGCTACATGTTGTTGTCATGTTTGTTCTCACATGCTGTTATGTTGTTTGCTACCATGTTGTTGTCATGTTGTGTTGCTACCATGCTGTTATCATGTTGTGTTGCTACCAATGCTGTGTTGTCATGTTGTGTTGCTACCATGCTGTTGTCATGTTGGCGTTGTTACCATGTTGCTACCATGTTGCGTTGCTACCATGTTGTTATCATGTTGTGTTGATACCATGCTGGTATCATGTTGTGTTGCTACCATGCTGTTATCATGTTGTGTTGCTACATGCTGTACCTGCTTACGATGTTGTGTTGCTACCATGCTGTTGTCATGTTGTGTTGTGTTGCTACCATGTTATCATGTTGTGTTGCTACCATGCTGTGTTGTCATGTTGTATTGCTACCAAGCTGTTATAATGTTGTGTTGCTACATGTTGTTATCATGTTGTGTTGCTACCATTGTTATCATGTTGTGTTGCTACCATGCTGTTGTCATGTTGTTTGTTGCTACCATGTTGTTATACAAATGTTGTGTTGCTACCATGTTGTTTATCATGTTGTGTTGCTACCATGCTGTTGTCATGTTGTGTTGCTACCATTGCTGTTATCATGTTGGTGTTGCTACCATGCTGTTATCATGTTGTGTTGCTACCATGCTGTTGTCATTGTTGTGCTGTTATCATGTTGTGTGTACCATGCTGTTGTCATGAGTTGTTGCTACCATGTTGTTGTCATGTTGTGTTGCTACCATGCTGTTGTCATGTGTTGTTATCATGTTGTGTTGCTTCCATGCTGTTATCAATGTTGTGTTGCTACCATGCTGTTGTCATGGGTTGTTGCTACCATGTTGTTGTCATGTTGTGTTGCTACCATGCTGTTATCATGTTTGTGTTGCTACCATGCTGTTGTCATGGGTTGTTGCTACCATGTTGTTATCATGTTGTGTTGCTACCATGCTGTTGTCATGGGTTGTTGCTACCATGCTGTTTCATGTTGTGTTGCTACCATGCTGTTGTCATGGGTTGTTGCTACCATGCTGTGTCCATGTTGTGTTGCTACCATGCTTGTTGTCATGTTGTGTTGTATCATGTTTGTGTTGCTACCATGCTGTTGTCATGTGTTGTTATCATGTTGTGTTGCTACCATGCTGTTGTCATGTTGTGTTGTTATGTTGTGTTGCTACCATGCTGTTGTCATGTGTTTTATCATGTTGTGTTGCTACCATGCTGTTATCATGTTGTGTTTGCTACCATGCTGTTGTCATGGGTTGTTTGCTACCATGTTGTTGTCATGTTGTGTTGCTACCATGCTGTTATCATGTTGTGTTGCTAGCTCATGCTGTTGTCATGGGTTGTTGCTACCATGTTGTTATCATGTTGTGTTGCTACATGTTGTTTATCATGTTGTGTTGATACCATGCTGGTATCATGTTGTGTTGCTACCATGCTGTTATCATGTTGTGTTGCTACATGTGTTATCATGTTGTGTTGCTACCATGCTGTTACCATGTTGTGTTGCTACATGCTGTTGTCATGTTTGTTGGTTGCTACATGTTATCATGTGTGTGCTACCATGTGTGTTGTCATGTTGTATTGCTACAAGCTGTTATAATGTGTGTGCTACCATGTTGTTATCATGTTGTGTTGCTACCATGTTGTATCATGTTGTGTTGCTACCATGCTGTTTCATGTTGTGTTGCTACCATGTTGTTATCATGTTGTGTTGCTACCATGTTGTTATCATGTTGTGTTGCTACCATGCTGTTGTCATGTTGTGTTGCTACCATGCTGTTATCATGTTGTTGGTTGCTACCATGCTGTTATCATGTTGTGTTGCTACCATGCTGTTGTCATGTTGTGTTGTTATCATGTTGTGTTGCTACCATGCTGTTGTCATGTGTTGTTATCATGTTGTGTTGCTACCATGCTGTTGTCATGTTGTGTTGTTAATGTTGTGTTGCTACCATGCTGTGTCATGTGTTGTTACATGTTGTGTTGCTACCATGCTGTTATCATGTGTGTTGCTACATGCTGTTGTCATGGGTTGTTGCTACCATGTTGTTGTCATGTTGTGTTGCTACCATGCTGTTATCATGTTGTGTTGCTACCATGCTGTTGTCATGGTTGTTGCTACCATGTTGTTATCATGTTGTGTTGCTACCTGCTGTTGTCATGGTTGTTGCTACCATGCTGTTATCATGTTGTGTTGCTACCATGCTGTTGTCATGGGTTGTTGCTACCATGCTGTTGTCATGTTGTTGTTGCTACCATGCTGTTGTCATGTTGTGTTGTTATCATGTTGTGTGTGCTACCATGCTGTTGTCATGTGTTGTTATCATGTTGTGTTGCTACCATGCTGTTATCATGTTGTGTTGCTACCATGCTGTTGTCATGGGTTGTTGCTACCATGTTTTGTTGTTCATGTTGTGTTGCTACCATGCTGTTATCATGTTGTGCTGTTTATCATGTGTGTTGTACCATGTGTTGTCATGGGTTGTTGCTACCATGTTGTTATCATGTTGTGTTGCTACCATGCTGTTGTCATGGGTTGTTGCTACCATGTTGTTGTCATGTTGTGTTGCTACCATGCTGTTGTCATGTTGTGTTGCTACCATGCTGTTGTCATGTTGTGTTGCTACCACGCTGTTGTCATGCTGGTGTTGCACCATGATGTGTTGTCATGTTGTGTTGCTACCATGCTGTTGTCATGCTGTGTTGCTACCCTGTGGTCCGGTGTGTGTCATGCTGTGTCATGTTGTGTTGCTACCATGCTGTGTATCATGTTGTGTTGCTACCATGCTGTGTTGTCATGCTGTGTTGCTACCATGCTGTGTTGTCATGTGTTCCTACCATGCTGTGTTGTCATGTTGTGTTGCTACCATGTTGTTGTCATGTTGTGTTGCTACCATGCTGTGTTGTCATGCTGTGTTGCTACCATGCTGTGTTGTCATGTTGTTGTTCCTACCTGTGTGTTGTCATGTTGTGTTGCTACCATGCGTGTTGTCATGTTGTGTTGCTACCATGCTGTTGTCATGCTGTGTTGCTACCATGATGTTATCATGTTGTGTGCACCATGCTGGTATCATGTTGTGTTGGCTACCATGTTGTTGTCATGTTGTGTTGCTACCATGCTGTGTCATGTTGTGTTCTACACATGCTGTTGTCATGTTGGTGTTGCTACCATGCTGTTGTCATGTTGTGTTGCTACCATGCTGTTGTCATGTTGTGTTGCTACCATGCTGTTGTCATGCTGTTGTTGCTACCATGCGTTTATCATGTTGTGTGTGTACCATGCGTTATCATGTTGTGTTGCTACCATGTTTTATTCATGTGTGGTGTTGCTACCATGCTGTTATGCATGTTTGCTATCCATGTTGTTGTCATGTTGTGCTGTTATCATTTGTGTGTGTTGCTACCATGCTGTTATCATGTTGTGTTGCTACCATGTGTTGTCATGTCATGTGTGTTGCTACCATGCTGTTATCATGTTGTGTTGTTCTTGTCGTGATGTGTGGTTTGTCCTATATTTTTTGTTATTTATATATATTTTAAATTCCAGTCCCAAACCCGCCGGATGCCTTTTGCCTTTTGGTAGGCCGTCACTGTGAATAAGAATTTGTTCTTAACTGACTTGCCTAGTTTAATAAAAGTTAAATAAATAAATTAAATAAAAAGATCACATGTCAAACACAGTACAGTGTCTAGATGTTCGGTGTAAACTGGATCTAAATTCGTAATGAACACAATCTTTCAATTTTACTGCCATCTGCCGGATGAAGCGTATTACAATAAACCCTCTTGTTCACTGTGGCATCATCCCAGACAGTACATTGCCCAAAACCCCTCAGTGCAGGGTTGAGGGGGTTCACACCTAGCTCTATTAGACAATTCTCTAGTAATCATGCTACGCTAGTAAAGGTTGAATAGTCTATTGATCAGCTAATAGCCCATCCTGCTACGCTAGTAAAGGTTGAATAGTCTATTGATCAGCTAATAGCCCATCCTGCTATGCTAGTAAAGGTTGAATAGTTATTGATCAGCTAATAGCCATTCTGCTAGACGCTAGTAAGTTGAATAGTCTATTGATCAGCTAAAAGCCCATCCTGCTACGCTAGTAAAGGTTGAATAGTCTATTGATCAGCTAATAGCCCATTCTGCTACACTATAAAGGTTGAATAGTCTATTGATCAGCTAATAGCCCATCCTGCTACACTAGTAAAGGTTGAATAGTCTATTGATCAGCTAATAGCCCATTCTGCTACACTAGTAAAGGTTGAATAGTCTATTGATCAGCTAATAGCCCATCCTGCTATGCTAGTAAAGGTTGAATAGTCTATTGATCAGCTAATAGCCCATCCTGCTACGCTAGTAAAGGTTGAATAGTCTATTGATCAGCTAATAGCCCATTCTGCTACACTAGTAAATGTTGAATAGTCTATTGATCAGCTAATAGCCATCCTGCTACACTAGTAAAGGTTGAATAGTCTATTAAATCAGCCCATTCTGCTACACTAGTAAAGGTTGAATAGTCTATTGATCAGCTAATAGCCCATCCTGCTACACTAGTAAGTTGAATAGTCTATTGATCAGCCCATCCTGCTACACTAGTAAAGGTTGAATAGTCTATTGATCAGCTAACAGCCCATCCTGCTACACTAGTAAAGGTTGAAGTCTATTGATCAGCTAATAGCCCATCCTGCTACACTAGTAAAGGTTGAATAGTCTATTGATCAGCCCATTCTGCTACACTAGTAAAGGTTGAATAGTCTATTGATCAGCTGGGGCCATAGTAACTAAAGGCTGGGGCATAGTAACTAAAGGCTGGGGGAAAAGTAACTAAAGCTGGGAGCATAGTAACTAAAGGCTGGGAGCTATAGTAACTAAAGGCTGGGGCATAGTAACTACAGGCTGGGGGCATAGTAACTACAGGCTGGGGGCATAGTAACTAAAGGCTGGGGGCATAGTAACTAAAGGCTGGGGGCATAGTAACTAAAGGCTGGGGCATAGTAACTACAGGCTGGGGGCATAGTAACTACAGGCTGGGGGCATAGTAACTACAGGCTGGGGGCATAGTAACTACAGGCTGGGGGCATAGTAACTAAAGCTGGGGCATAGTACTACATGCTTGGGGGCATAGTACACATGCTGGGGGCATAGTAACTACAGGCTGGGGGCATAGTAACTACAGGCTGGGGGCATAGTAACTACAGGCTGGGGCATAAGTAACTACAGGCTGGGGACATAGTAACTACAGGCTGGGGCATAGTAACTAAAGGCTGGGAGCATAGTCACTAAAGGCTGGGAGCATAGTCACTAAAGGCTGGGAGCATAGTAACTACAGGCTGGGGGCATAGTAACTAAAGGCTGGGGCATAGTACTAAAGGCTGGGGCATAGTAACTAAAGGCTGGGGCATAGTAACTAAAGGCTGGGAGCATAGTAACTACAGGCTGGGGGCATAGTAACTACAGGCTGGGGGCATAGTAACTACAGGCTGGGGACATAGTAACTACAGCTGGGGACATAGTAACTACAGGCTGGGGCATAGTAACTACAGGCTGGGGCATAGTAACTAAAGGCTGGGGGCATAGTAACTAAGGCTGGGGCGATAGTAACTAAAGGCTGGGGGCATAGTAACTAAAGGCTGGGGGCATAGTAACTAAAGGCTGGGGCATAGTAACTAAGGCTGGGAGCATAGACTAAGGCTGGGGACATAATAACTACAGGCTGGGGCATAGTAACTACAGGCTGGGGGCATAGTAACTACAGGCTGGGGCATAGTAACTAGGCTGGGGCATATAACTAAAGGCTGGGGGCATAGTAACTAAAGGCTGGGGCCATAGTAACTAAAGGCTGGGGCCATAGTAACTAAAGGCTGGGGCATAGTAACTAAAGGCGGGCCATAGTAACTAAAGGCTGGGGACATAGTACTAAAGGCTGGGGACATAGTAACTAAAGGCTGGGAGGCATAGTAACTAAGGCTGGGGCATAGTAACTAAAGGCTGGGGACATAGTAACTAAAGAATGGGGGCATAGTAACTAAAGAATGGGGCATAGTAACTAAAGAATGGGGGCATAGTAACTACAGGCTGGGGGCATAGTAACTACAGGCTGGGGCATAGTAACTACAGGCTAGGGATAATAACTACAGGTGGGAGCATAGTAACTAAAGGCTGGGGCATAGTAACTTAAAGGCTGGGGGCATAGTAACTACGGCTGGGGGCATAGTAACTAAAGGCTGGGGCATAGTAACTAAAGGCTGGGGCATATGTAACTAAAGGCTGGGGCATAGTAACTAAAGGCTGGGGGCATAGTAACTAGGCTGGGGGCATAGTAACTACAGGCTGGGGCATAGTAACTAAAGGCTGGGGGCATAGTAACTAAAGGCTGGGGGCATAGTAACTACAGGCTGGGGGCATAGTAACTACAGGCTGGGGGCATAGTAACTACAGCTGGGGGCATAGTAACTACAGGCTGGGGCATAGTAACTAAGGCTGGGGGCATAGTAACTAAAGGCTGGGGGCATAGTAACTAGCATACTGCTGGGGGCATAGTAACTACAGGCTGGGGCATAGTAACTACAGGCTGGGGCATAGTAACTAACAGGCTGGGGCATAGTAATAAAGGCTGGGGCATAGTAACTAAAGGCTGGGGGCATAGTAACTAAAGGCTGGGGATAGTAACTAAAGGCTGGGGACATAGTAACTAAAGGCTGGGGAGCATAGTAACTAAAGGCTGGGGGCCATAGTAACTAAAGGCTGGGGGCATAGTAACTAAAGGCTGGGGGCATAGTAACTACAGGCTGGGGCATAGTAACTAAAGGCTGGGGGCATAGTAACTAAAGGTGGGGACATAGTAACTACAGGCTGGGGAAAAAGTTATAGTACCTGTGCTGCAGCATTCTGTATGTTTTGTAGTTGACCAGACAATATAATGTCACAGTAAATCAGTTTCACTTTGGATATTCAACAGATATAAAGATGAATCCTCTACCTCTATGGGAACAGAGGTAAAGACTGTTTCAGGTTGGATATTTGAGCTTTCAAACCACTTGAGCCACAGACTCCAGATAAAGTGTCATGCTGTTGGAAAAATTGTGCACAATATTGCACAGGTCTTATTTTCATGATTCAGACATTCACTTTGCAAAGCTAATAAACATGTGGAAATGTGAGCAGCATTTTGTATTCCTAGTTGAATTAGTTAGGGAGTGTAAACAAAGTACAAACTTTTTTACATTCGAATTTCAATAGCTCCTTGGTCATGTGACCTACAGACCTCAACCAAGGATCAGAATGTCCACTAACTACCCTTCTATATCCTTTAGTTTGTCTACTTTCATCTCATGCAATTAGACTTAAATCTGTAAGCCTGAGACCCAGTAGGTGGGGACATTGCTGTACAGGTGG
>NW_019943668.1:85003-102627 GCF_002910315.2 Salvelinus sp. IW2-2015 | reverse complement strand
AGGAGGGGTGCTGAAAGAAAAACAGAGGCCAGGAGGGTGAAACGGCAGAGGCCAGGAGGGGTGATACAGGCAGGGCCAGGACAGGGAGTGAAACGGCAGGCCAGAGGCGTGAAACGGCAGGGGGCCAGGAGGGGTTTGAACAGCAGTCGGCCAGAAGGGCGTGAAACGCAGAGGGCCAGGAGGGGTGAAACAAGCAGGGCCAGAGAGGATAAACAGCCAGCCGGCCAGGAAGGGTGTGAAACCAAGCAGGGCAGCGAGGTGGTTGAAAACAGCAGAGGCCAGGCAGGGATGAAAACAAGGCAGGCCATGAGGGGATGAAACAGGCACGGCCAGGAGGGGTGAAACAAGGCCAGGAGGGGTGAAACAGATGGCAGGGCCAGGAGGGTGAATCACACGACAGCCTTACAAGCAGACCAACAGAACGTCCTGTACTTCATATCCACTGTCAGCTACTGCACTCATCACCACCAGCAACATCTTCTAATTGGAAACTGCTGAACTCTATAGTCAAGTGGACAAGAGAAACAGGGAACAGAACAGCTCCTCAAGATTCAGGGGTCCTCAGAATCTACAAAGGTTGGGAGCTCCTCACACTAGTCAGAATATCTGATTTGCCTGACGAATTAACAGACTCAGACTCAAAATCTCACCAAGAAATTTCACACATTTTGTTAGAGATGTCTCCCTTTTAGAAATCATGCCTAATTGCTACTCACTAGACCTCACGTAATCTAAACATACCATAAACAACACCACTGAATGGGCTTCTAAATCGACGCAGAGTACGATGGGTTGACTTTGCCGGCACGCAAGAGCCACTAATGTACTACGAATAAATCACTATCAGAAAATGTTTGTTGTGGCAATTATTTGTACCTTGTATCTACTGTTTTATTCACAGTTTTTCGAATTTCTAGCAGTGATACAAATCATGATTCGAGAAATGTCTTGCCCACATATATGTAAAATAACACATTGTATGAAGGATATGTAACACCTAGAATATTGATAGCTAGCATAAATAATCTCCAAACGCATGAATGTAAGCCAAATGGTTAAATGACATACAACTGCAATAATCGGCCGTTTCACGTAATCGTCTGTTTGACCAAGAGATGGTTATATCTGATAAACCAAGAATTGAGGGGTGAAGTAAGAGTTTCACAATCATTTTTCCTTGAGGACCTTCCGGAAATCGGAAGGGGTGAAGATAGGTGGAACGCACAGTATAGACAGATGTGAACCCCAATTCCAACATTGAATCATACTAATAAAAACAGACCAAACTCATTCTTGTCTTCACTCTATTATCTTCGAAGTTATCATGTGAGGAACAAAAATAGCGTGGCTGCGCGCTTTTGAAAAAACTAACCGTCAGATTACTTTCCGAGTTCAAAGAATTGAATGAATACCTAATATTGTAGGATCAGATAGGATAGAGACCTCCACCCAGTAAGATGATGCAAATTATAATTATACATAGTAATGCTATTTAAAAAAAAGGGTCATTCATATTGTAGTTTATGTCAGCGAGAGATTAAGAAATATGACTTGCTTGTGTTGGGTCAATTCTTCTCAGTTAGCGCTAGACAAATGTAGCCTACATTTTCCGCGTTTAGGATGATTTGTGTTGATGCTATATATACTTCTGAATATTCTGAACATTGCATCCCAAAATTAAAGTGCTCCCATTCTGGGAATAATTATGTAAGGTGTTTGTGTAAAATAGTTTTCTGATTAAAAAGTGAGGCCAGCTCAAATTGCTGATTGTTGCGTCATTTCGAAACCGTTTCTAAATGCAGAATAGTGTTCTAATCACGCGTCAGGGACCTTGATGGCTGTGAAAGGAGTTAACAAATCAGCACAATGTTGTTGGGGACTATACAATACCTCTCTCATAATAGTATTGTATCACTATCAGTACCATAGTAACTACGTGTGAGACCAAAACAGTAGGTGAGTAGGAATTTAGGACACAGCAGTGAGTCCCACAGTAGGTAGTTAGAATATTAGGGACACAGACTAGGAGGAAGACCAGTCTGAATACAAGATCTATAACAGAGGAAGTGATATTGATGAGGGAGGAAGACCAGCTGAAATACATGATCTATAACAGAGAAGGAAAATGATGAGGAGGAAGGACCAGCTGAATACATGATTCTTAAAACAGAGGAAGAATGATGAGGAAGGAAGACCAGCTTGAATACTTGATCTATAACAAGAGGAAGGATGATGAGGGAGGAAGACCATCTGAAATACATGATCTAAGAACAGAGGAAGGAATGATGTAGGGAGGAAGACCAGCTCGAAGTACATGATTCTATAACAGAGGAAAGAATGATGAGGAGCGAAGGACATTGAATTTAGCAAGCCAATCATTTAGCCAGATTTTACCAAATAACAACCTCTGATCACAGTCTCCAAGTATTCATTGACTCACCAAACAATGAGAGAACGGGGGTTTCCTTCACCGTCGCTGGTCAGTTTGTGGGAACATGAAGCACCTTATCTTCCAGTGATCAGAAACCCGTAACTCTGTCAGCTTTAAGGAGATGTTGCCCTTCTTCAGCTTCTTCTCCTGAAATCATTGATGTCCTTCTCCTGTAGGGTGGAAACGTGAGACCACTATACGGATCTCGACCAGTCGCACGTGTTAAAGATGGACGATTTCCTAGTGCTTTCGGGGCTGAATCATTGTTTGGCTTCAATCTGTTCTGGTTCAATCTCTCGTCCCCCAATCTCTCAATGCACATGTCCTCTAGACACTGACGACTGCGTTTCTAGGGAACAGTGTAAGAATGACATATCATACCACACTTAGGATGAACGCATTCTGACGCGTCAGGCGTCCATGATCAATCGCCAGAACGACCCTGGCAGAAAACAAACGACTCACACAGTTAAAGATATCTGGGTAACTTCCTGTTTTCCATGGATTTGGCCATTTGACACCATTCATTCCTCTGTGAAGACATCAATAGTGCATTGAAGGCAAAATGAAAGCGTGAACCAGTGATAGATGACTGCCGGTTCCTATGTGGAGATTTATGTAGACCGTTTTGTAGATCACTCCAGGAATGACGTTTGCAGGCTAGCTCAGCTAGCTGCGCCCCCTCCATTAAGTAACTCAAGGTTGAAGGCCAACAGGATGGTACCTGCAGGCTTGCCATTAGCCAACTATTACACTGAGTTTACAAACATTTATGAGTACACCTGCTCTTAAATCCCATGACACTGACCAGGTGAAAACGATAAGTCGATCCCATTATTAAAATGTGTCAGTTGTTTTAATCACTTCTTCACCAAAGTGCAACACCCCACATCTACACACCCTGGTCGTCCTACTTTCCAGTTTGCAGCTGGCGAACGGAACGAGCTGCAACAAACTCAAACTGGACCAGTTTATCTCCATTTCTCTTCTTCAAAGACTCAACTCATGGACACTCTTTACTTGAACAGTTGTTGGCTGACCTGTTTTGGTGTGACTTATTGCGCTGTCATCATACCTTCTTGACCCTTTGTGCTCTGTCTGTCCATAATGTTCGTACCATGTTAATTATTGTTGTGTGACTCACCACTGCTGTTATCATGCTGGTGTTCGCATACCATGATGTAATATGGTTGTCAACATTGGTATGCTTACCATGCTAGTATTCATAGATATGTGTTGCTGACCATGCTGTTATCATGTTGTGTTAATCATCATGTTGTGTTGCTTACCATAATACGTTATCTGTTGTGTGCTTTATGTTAAGTGGTCATGTTGCTTACACACTACTTAGTTGGCATGTTGTTTGCTACCATTGCTGTTGTCATGGGTTGTTTGCTACCATGTTCTTGTTGATCATGTTTTGTGTGCTACCATCCGCTGGTTATGTTGTGTCTGCTACCGATGTTTGTTCCATGTCGTGTTTCGCTAACCGATGCTGTCTATTCATGTTGTGGTACCATAGCATTGTTCTCATAAGTTTGTGCTACCATGCTATATTCTCTATTTACCAGGTTGCACCAATGTTGCCGTTGCTACGCATATTGTTAATCGATGTTAGTAATGTTGGGATACCATAGCTGGTATCATTGGAATTGGCTACCATGACTGTTATCAACTGTCACAATGTGTTGCTACCATGCTGTTACCATGTGTGTGTGCTACCATGCTTGCGGTTGTATGTTGTGTGCTAAGTGTTAGCCTGGCTTACCTTCTCATGTTGCGTTAGCTACAGTGTGTGATTAATGCGTTGAACCTGCTGTGTATGATTGTAGTTGCTACCAATGCTGTTATATGTTGTGTTAGCTACCATGACGTTATCACATGTTGTGTTGCTACCAGCTGTTGTCTAGAGTGTTGTCACCTTACAGTTTGTTCCTGCTGTGTTCATGTATACATGCGTAATGTGTTGACATGTTGTTAATGTGTTGCTACCATGTGTATCATGTTGTGCTTGCATACCATGCTTTTGTCAGTTGTGTACATTGTTACATGTTTGTACATGTATCATGTTGTGTTGCTACCATTGCTGTTGTCATGTGTAGTTGCTACCATTGCTGATTAATCCATGTTGGTTGTGTTGCTAACCATGCTGTATCATGTTGTGTTGCTACCAATGCTGTTGATCATGTTGGCGTATCATGTTGTTGCTCCCATGACTAGTTGTCATGAGTTGTTGCGGATAACCATGTTGTTGTGCATGTTGTGTTGCTACAATGCTGTTCTGTCATGTGTCGATTATCATTGTTGTGCTTGCATATCCATGCTTTATCATGTTGTGTTGCTACCAATGCTGTTGTCAATGGGTTGTTGCTACCAATGTTGTGTAAGATGTTTGTTGCTACCATAGTTGCTGGTTTATCCATGTTGTGTTGGCTACCATGCTGTTGTCATGGGTTGATTGCTACCTAGTTGTTATCATGTTGTGTTGCTACCATGCTGTTTGTCAGGGTTGTTGCTACTATGCTGTTATCATGTTGTGTTGCTACCATTGCTGTTCGTCATGGGTTTGTTACGCTACCATGCTGTTGTCATGTTGTACATGTTGCTCATGCTGTTGTGCCGTTGTGTTGTTATCATGTTGTGTCTGCTACCGATGCTGTTGTCATGTGTTGTTATCCAGTTGGTTTGCTACCATGCTGTGTCATGTGTTTGTTATGTTGTGTTGCATACCATGCGCTGTGTCATGTGTTGGTTATATGTTGTTGTTCGCTACCATGCTGTTATCATGTGTGTTTGCTCCATGCTGTTGTTCATGGTTAAATAGATATGTGTGTACCATGTTGTTGTCATGTTGTGTTGCTACATGCTGTTATCATTTGTGTTGCGTACAGCGTTTCATGCGTTGTGGTCATAATGTGTTGTTGCTACCATGTTGTCTGATCATGTTGCTGTTGTACCATGTGTTATCATGTATAGTTTGACCCGATCGATGTGTAGTTTACAGGACCTGTTGTGTTGCTACATGCTGTTACCATGTTGTGTTGCTACCATGCCTGTTATTCATGTGTTGTGTTGCTACCATAGTTCATTATCATGGTGGTTGCTACCATGCTGTTGTGTCATTTTGATTCAAGTGTTATGTGTGTGTCCATTTAGTTAACATGTTGTGTTGCCTAACCATGCTGTGTTGTCAAGTTGTGTTGTTGCTACCAGGCTGGTAGTGCTATCATGTTGTGTTCGCTACATTGTTCTTTGTGCTATCAGTTGTCATGTTGTGTTTGCCACCTGCTGTGCATGTTTGTTGCACATGCTGTAATTGTTGTGTTGCTAATCGTACATGTTGGCTATGTGTTGTCATGTGTGTGTACTGTTCATCATGTTGTGTTGCTACCCATGTAATGTGCTATTCATGTCGGTGATGGTTGCTAACCATGCTAGGTTGTAACAATGCTTGTGTGTGTTGCTACCATGGCTGTCCTATCGATCGCTTGTCCTGCTACCATCCCTGTTAGCATCCGTTTGGTGTTCACGCCGCGTACCATGCCCTTGTTCCATGTTGTGTGTATAGTCAAATTTGTTGTTGCGTTACCAAGCCTGTATGAGTCATGTGGGGGTTCCTTTCCATGCGTTGTAAGTTGCTACGCCTGCTGCGCTGTTCAATATGTCTTGTTGTTATGTTGCGTAAGCTACCCCATCGGCTGTAATCATCAGTTTGTGAGTCATCATGCTGGCTGCTACGATTCCCTCGTTAATCATGCAGAGTCGTTGTAAGGTGCCACCAGCTGTTGTCAGGTTGTGACTCACCCATGTTGTTTCATGTTGTGTTGCTTACCAATGCTAGTTATCACTGAATTTGTTGCTAACCATGCTGTAATGTCATGGGTTGTTGCTACCATGTTGTTATTAACAATGTATGTGTTGCTTACCATGCCTGTTGTCAATGCGAGTCTAGATTGCACCATGCTGTAGAGTCATGTTGTGTATGCTACCATGCTGGTTCTAGTCATGGGTGTCAAGCATACCATGTGTTCATGTTGATAGATATACGCTACCATGCTGTATGGTCATGATTGTGTGTATCGCCATGTCTTGTGGTTCGACCAATTGCATAACGGGTGTCACGAATGAGGTTGAATTCACTTGCCAATGACCAATGTGCAGCCATGGTTGGGAGCGGGGCGCCGATCATACCCGATGATAGAACATGTTGAATGGCGACAACATACACCGCTCGGACCAAAGAGGGCCAGAAATAGTGTTGGCGCTAGCATACGTGAGGCCGAGGCAATGCGTGGTCAAGAGGATATGTCCAAAGGATGGAAGGCACAGTCTGTCTGCTGGCAGCAAACCCGAACCAAAAGATAGCTATGGGTGCGGTTAGTCCCCCTAACTGAAGGAAAATGGGATTACCTCAGTACGGATTCAAGCCATTGGACCAGATTGTCTGGCAACGCATGCGCTGGCGACTTATCAACATACAATTGATTAATGGGTAGGCCTGAAGAGGTCAATAAACTTACATTATGTGGTAGAGAGTCACAGCACGGGGAGCGTCACCCATGTGGCCATCATAAGATATGAGGTAGAACAACTTGTGGAAATCGAAAGGAACTTGACGGGTAGTCGTTTCAGAGTGCGGCAGCCACAGTGTTCGGCACAAGAATAGCCGAATGTAGGAATACAGAGGAATGAGCCCAGAGGGAGGGGTCGGTGGGAGTAGCAGGGTGGGAAAGCCAAGCCTACTGCGGGGCACAGCCCAACGCAGACAGCGCCAATAAAACGCAATGAACTCTGGTAATCATGGTATCGTGTGTCAGTGCTACCATGCTGTTGTCTGGGTTGTTGCTACCAAATCGCTAAGTAATAGTCAAATAAGTCTGTTGTTGCGTAGCCCAGCTGTTGTCATGAGTAACTAAGAGTGTTGCTACCGAATGGCTGGTTGTCATTAGTTCCTGTGCTACCACGCTGTTGTCAAATGACTGTCATTAGACATAGCCAAGATGTCGTTGTCAAGGCAGAATGTAAGTCCGATGCTACCATGCTGTGACTGTAACATGCTGTGCTTGCTACCATACGCTGTTGTATGGTTCTGGAGAGCGTACATGCTGTAATCACAGTGTCGTAGATTAGCACAATAACCATGCTGTGGTGAAATGTTCATGGCTGTGTTGCTACCATGCTATGTAGGTTGTCAGTGGTGTTGCACTACACATGCTGTAGTTGTCAATTGTGAAAGCTATCCAGTGTATGTCTAGATCATGTGTAGGGTAAGCACATAACACCCAATGCTGGGTTGTCAATAAAGCATGAAAGACAACAAATGTTGAGCTACCATGCTGCTGCTTAAACTACACATAGTGTGTGTTCCACGTATACCAGTGGCTGTTTGTTCATGGGATGTAAGGTACAAGCTACCATGCTGTATGGTTCGTCCGATGTTGTGTTGCTACCATGGCTGTTGTCATGCTGTGTAATCACCTACCAATCGCATGGTAATCCAAATGTTGTGTTAGGCTAACGCTGCTTGATCATGTTAATGTGTGTGCTAAGCCAATGTTGTAGGATGGCATGTGTGTAAAGTTGCCTTACCAGGACGGATTGTCGATGTTGTGTCTAATCAGACCACCGATGGGCAATAAGTATACAATAAGTTGTGTCTATCAGCATACCGATGCTAAGTTGTTCATGTGTGCGTACCAAATGCTGTTTAGTCATGTTGGATTCGCTAACCAATATGCTGGTCCTGTCGAATAAGAAAGTGTTGCTCAGCCATCTGTGATCAGTGGTGATGTGTTAGCTACCATGCTAATTATCATGTCCGGTGGTAGCCCAGGCTGGTAACCATAGCATCGATTATATTCATGTTAGTGATAATGCTACCCATCGCTGCCTGATCATGGTTGTGGGCTTAGGCTACACCATGTTCGTGTCCAGTGTTGTGCTCGATGTGATCAATATATTGTGTGGCTGACCGATGCTAGTAATAATCAATAGTTGGTGTTGCTCACAACACCTGTTGTATGTCATGCATGACTTCGCTAACCATGCCCTGTTGAGAGTTACTTGTTGGTCCGTGTGGTACTGCATAATGTGCGTGCATGCGCTCGTGGCTTGCTGCTCCCGTATTACCTTCCTCTCTCTGCGCTTACGCTCCATCATCAATACCCTCTTTAAATTCCGAAGTCCAAACCGCCGCGCGGATCGCCCGCTGTCCGCCTTTTCGGCTAACGCGCCGTCACCCGTGAGATAAGAATTCATGGTACCCGACTTCCCTTACGGTGTTAACCTAAAAGTGTTAAACATCCACATCGAAATTAAATACACCCAAAGATCACATGTCAACCCACCGAGTACAGTGTCTCAAGGATGTTGCTAGGTCTCGTAACAGCTGGATCTTTAAATTCCCCGAATGGAACACAAGTCTCCTTCCAGGATTTACTGGCCATTCCATAGCCCCCGGATGCCAACGCGTAGTTACCACCCTCCACAACCTCTCTTCTGGTTCACACCGTTTCCCGCCATCCGAGGTCCACAATCACGTCACAGCTGCGCCCAAAACCCCTCAGGCACCTCCCGGCAGGCGTGTCCGACGTGGGGTTCACCACGCTAGCTCCTACTAGCACGCGAGAGCTTCGTTGCTCAGTGAGATCATGCTCCACGCATCCTCCAAGGGCCCGAGCGCCGCTGGCGCGCCCGCGGTGAAGTAGAGATCGTAATGTGAATCAGGACTAATAGCCCAGAAAATACCTGAGCCTACACTGAGTAAAAGGCCAGAGAAACGGCCCAGGCCAGAAAACCTTGATACCGATCTCACAAAATTGGAGTGACAAACGCTAACTAGAGGCCGCACCTCAGCATGCTATAAGCTAGCTAGACCAGAGAACTTGAATAGTACTGAAACCTTAACCTCAGCTAATAAGCCCATTCTCTGCTACGTAGGTCAAAGTGATATGTCTATTTGATCCAGCTAAAAGCCCATCCTGCTACGCTAGTAAAGGTTGAATAGTCTATTGATCAGCTAATAGCCCATTCTGCTACACTATAAAGTTGAATAGTCTATTGATCAGCTAATAGCCCATCCTGCTACACCTAGTAAAGTTGAATAGTCTATTGATCAGCTAATAGCCCATTTCTGCTACACTAGTAAAGGTTGAATAGTCTATTGATCAGCTAAATAGCCCACCCTGCTATGCTAGTAAGGTTGAATAGTCTATTGATCAGCTAATAGCCCATCCTGCTACGCTAGTAAAGGTGAATAGTCTATTGATCAGCTAATAGCCCATTCTGCTACACTAGTAAATGTTGAATAGTCTATTGATCAGCTAATAGCACCATTCCTGCTACACTAGTAAAGGTTAATAGTCTATTAAATCAGCCCATTCTGCTACACTAGTAAAGGTTGAATAGTCTATTGATCAGCTAATAGCCCATCCTGCTACCTAGTAAAGGTGAATAGTCTATTGATCAGCCCATCCTGCTACACTAGTAAAGTTGAATGAGTCTATTATACAGCGTAACAGCCCATCCTGCTACACTAGTAAAGGTTGAAGTCTATTGATCAGCTAATAGCCCATCCTGCTACACTAGTAAGGAATCTGAAATAGTCTTGATATCAGAGGCGCCATTCTGCTGACACTAGATAAAGGCTTGAAGAGTCTATTGATCAGCTGGGGCCATAGTAACTAAAGGCTGGGGCCATATAACTAAAGGCTGGGGGAAAAGTAACTAAAGCTGGGGCATAGTAACTAAACTGGAGCATAGTAACTAAAGGCTGGGGCATAGTAACTACAGGCTGGGGGCATAGTAACTACAGCTGGGGCAAGTAACTAAAGGCTGGGGGCATAGTAACTAAAGGCTGGGGGCATAGTAACTAAAGGCTGGGGGCATAGTAACTAAGCTGGGGCATAGTACTACAGGCTGGGGGCATAGTAACTACAGGCTGGGCATAGTAACTACAGGCTGGGGGCATAGTAACTAAAGGGGATAGTAACTACATGCTGGGGCATAGTAACTACATGCTGGGGGCATAGAACTACAGGCTGGGGCATAGTAACTACAGGCTGGGGGCATAGTAACTACAGGCTGGGGCATAGTAACTACAGGCTGGGGACATAGTAACTACAGGCTGGGGGCATTAAGTAACTAAAGGCTGGGAGCATAGTCACTAAAGGCTGGGAGCATAGTCACAAAGGCTGGGAGCATAGTAACTACAGGCTGGGGCATAGTAACTAAAGGCTGGGGCATAGTAACTAAAGGCTGGGGGCAAAGTAACTAAAGGCTGGGGCATAGTAACTAAAGGCTGGGAGCATAGTAACTACAGGCTGGGGGCATAGTAACTACAGGCTGGGGCATAGTAACTACAGGCTGGGACATAGTAATACAGGCTGGGACATAGTAACTACAGGCTGGGGCATAGTAACACAGGCTGGGGCATAGTAACTAAAGGCTGGGGCATGTAACTAAAGGCTGGGGGCATAGTAACTAAAGGCTGGGGCATAGTAACTAAAGGCTGGGGGCATAGTAACTAAAGGCTGGGGCATAGTAACTAAAGGCTGGGACATAGTAACTAAGGCTGGGACATGAACTACAGGCTGGAATAAGTACAGGCTGGGGCATAGTAACTACAGGCTGGGGGCATAGTAACTACAGGCTGGGGGCATAGTAACTAAAGGCTGGGGGCATAGTAACTAAAGGCTGGGGCCATAGTAACTAAAGGCTGGGCATAGTAACTAAGGCTGGGCCATAAGTAACTAAAGGCTGGGGCCATAGTAACTAAAGGCTGGGGACATAGTAACTAAAGGCTGGGGACATAGTAACTAAAGGCTGGGGGCATAGTAACTAAAGCTGGGGGGGCATAGTAACTAAAGGCTGGGACATAGTAACTAAAGAATGGGGCATAGTAACTAAAGAATGGGGCATAGTAACTAAAGAATGGGGCATAGTAACTACAGGCTGGGGGCATAGTAACTACAGGCTGGGGCATAGTAACTACAGGCTGAGGCATAATAACTACAGGCTGGAGACAAGTAACTAAAGGCTGGGGGCATAGTAACAAAGCGGGGGGCATAGTAACTACAGGCTGGGGGCATAGTAACTAAAGGCTGGGCATAGTAACTAAGGCTGGGGCATAGTAACTAAAGCTGGGGCATAGTAACTAAAGGCTGGGGGCATAGTAACTACAGGCTGGGGCATAGTAACTAAGGCTGGGGCATAGTAACTAAAGGCTGGGGGCATAGTAACTAAAGGCTGGGGGCATAGTAACTACAGGCTGGGGGGCATAGTAACTACAGGCTGGGGGCATAGTAACTACAGCTGGGGGCATAGTAACTACAGGCTGGGGCATAGTAACTAAAGGCTGGGGCATAGTAACTAAAGGCTGGGGCATAGTAACTACATGCTGGGGGCATAGTAACTACAGCTGGGGCATAGTAACTACAGGCTGGGGGCATAGTAACTACAGGCTGGGGCATAGTAACTAAAGGCTGGGGGCATAGTAACTAAAGGCGGGCATAGTAACTAAAGCTGGGGGCATAGTAACTAAAGGCTGGGGACATAGTAACTAAAGGCTGGAGCATAGTAACTAAAGGCTGGGGCATAGTAACTAAAGGCTGGGGGCATAGTAACTAAAGGCTGGGGGCATAGTAACTACAGGCTGGGGGCATAGTAACTAAAGGCTGGGGGCATAGTAACTAAAGGCTGGGGACATAGTAACTACAGGCTGGGGAAAAAGTTATAGTACCTGTGCTGCAGCATTCTGTATGTTTTGTAGTTGACCAGACAATATAATCACAGTAAAATCAGTTTCACTTTGGATATTCAACAGATATAAAGATGAATCCTCTACCTCTATGGGAACAGAGGTAAAGACTGTTTCAGGTTGGATATTTGAGCTTTCAAACCACTTGAGCCACAGACTCCAGATAAGTGTCATGCTGTTGGAAAAATTGTGCACAATATTGCACAGGTCTTATTTCATGATTCAGACATTCACTTTGCAAAGCTAATAAACATGTGGAAATGTGAGCAGCATTTTGTATTCCTAGTTGAATTAGTTAGGGAGTGTAAACAAAGTACAAACTTTTTTACATTCGAATTTCAATAGCTCCTTGGTCATGTGACCTACAGACCTCAACCAAGGATCAGAATGTCCACTAACTACCCTTCTATATCCTTTAGTTTGTCTACTTTCATCTCATGCAATTAGACTTAAATCTGTGAAGCCTGAGACCCAGTAGGTGGGGACATTGTGTACAGTGGACACCCACACTTAGAAGAATTTGGAGAAAAGGAGTGCCTGACTGACAGTAGTTAACAGTGATTACTGTCTGACCCCCTTGTACCCTCAAACCCTTCCAGGACATTACAACTCGCAGGATATTCATGGTCCCTAGACTCCTTTCTAACGGTCCTCAAGCTTCAATAGGTCAAAGACTGTAACTGTTGAAATTCAGAGTTAATGTTAAAACATTTTGTAAGTCTTATGGTCAGGCATAAAACGTTGTCTCCAGTTTCTTGCTTTCTCAGGTCCTGCTGAGTGGACGGTATTGATGCCTTTTCAGTCCAGCTCCAGTCAGGGCCATTATGTTATAAGCACCACGCCCACTCCCGTTTCATCACCTTCTACCATTGTCTACCCTCCAAGAACCATGAAATCCCTCTAGCTGTAGACGCCCCCCATGACAACTGAGATTCCCAGAGACACCCTCATGTCTATTAACCTGACAGGAAGGATGGGTAAAGACTCACATGTGGCCTCACAAATTGAAATTGAATACAAATTGAATATCAGCGAATATCGGGGCCAGTTTGTCTGAGACCCCTGCAGAGATAATATGTACTGTATTTTAACACTACCTGCAGGATTGATTTATTCTGTATGGATAAACATTAAAGAAAAGGGTAAACACAACACTGGACTAATTGTCAAACTAATATTAATGTACAACAATATAGAAGAGACATGACTAGAGGTTATGCAATATGGGTGTATATCAACTGCATACTTCTTAGGTGTGCAATTGACATGACCAAGGAGCTACAGAAATTGAAAACTATGAAAATGTACATAACACCACGTGAGATTACAGTAGACAAACAAGTGTGCAATATATAAGGCTCCTCAGTGGATATTATGACGTGTGTTTGAGGGTTGTAGTACAGTTGTTGTACCACCCTGCATACCACTGCTGTCTTGCTTCTGAAGCTAAGCAGGGTTGGTCCTGGTCAGTCCCTGGATGGGAGACCAGATGCTGCTGGAAGTGGTGTTGGAGGGCCAGAAGGAGGCACTCTTTCCTCTGGTCTAAACAAAGATCCCAATGCCCCAGGGCAATGATTGGGGACACTGCTCTGTGTAGGGTGCCGTCTTTCGGATGGGACGTTAAACGGGTGTCCTGACTCTCTGAGGTCATTAAAGATCCCATGGCACTTATCGTAAGAGTAGGGGTGTTAACCCCGGTGTCCTGGCTAAATTCCCAATCTGGCCCTCAACCATCACGGTCACCTAATAATCCCCAGTTTACAATTGGCTCATTCATCCCCCTCCTCTCCCCTGTAACTATTCCCCAGGTCGTTGCTGCAAATGAGAACGTGTTCTCAGTCAACTTACCTGGTAAAATAACGGTAAAATAAAAATAAATAAAAAAAGTAGGTCATATGACTAAGGAGCTATTGAATTTAAAACATGTAAATAAATAATTTGAAAATAGTGCGAGATGTAAATCAACAAAAAGAAAGTGCAATGTGGTCAATCTATGCCATCGGGTTAGCTAGAACCAGTTTTGAAAAGTTTTAGGAGTAATGGTTAAAGAGGTATTGAAATTAGAAAATGTGATTTGCCACTATGTTGACGGCCCCTAACTGCTGTTGGTGGAGTAAGGAAAACTACAGGCGAATATCCGGCGAATATCCAAAATGAATCTGTTTTTACCTCCGTAGGCAACCGGTGCATAGACCTTAAAACCGGTGTAATGTGTTCTCTGTCTGGTCTGGGTCAGTACCCTGCAGCATTCTGTATGTTTTACAGTTGACCAGATAATATAATGGTACAGATATAAAGACCTCCATCTGTTTTGGCATTACCCTAATCTTAACACTCACTAAAGTATACTTAACCGTAACATAACTCATGTTCCCAAACCTAACCGTAATTATTTCGACCTTGTGAGTCAACACTTCCTTGGCTTCATATGTAGAGAGAGGGCTGGCTGGTAAAGGTGTAGCCCCGGGTTGTAGTTCCATGAGCAAAACTATGGCATTTATGACTAAAGAGAAGACGTTTTACCATCTGAATTCTTCGTATCTCTTCAACTCAGATGGTAAACTTCTCTT
This sequence comes from Salvelinus sp. IW2-2015, assembly GCF_002910315.2. Lineage (NCBI taxonomy): Eukaryota > Metazoa > Chordata > Actinopteri > Salmoniformes > Salmonidae > Salvelinus > Salvelinus sp. IW2-2015. The sequence goes on along the minus strand of NW_019943668.1, from coordinate 87,869 downwards.
TTTAGTCATAAACATGGCGACACTTCCTGTAGCTTAACGATGTTCGCCACTCTACTTTATGCGCCACTTCGATACAGCTACGATTTTCGTAACAAGTTAGATCATTTTCGCTAACCCTAACCATTTTCCTAACTTAAAATAATTAAACTACTTATCCTAACCTGCTACGAAACAGTCACTGTCGTATCAAAGTGTAAATAGTGTTTGTCTGCCACAGACACCACCCTATAGCCTCACCACACCCAAACTGTCCTGTCTGATCAGACAACTACGCAGTGACGACAAGACATCTACATTTCCTGCACTCGGTTTTGATCCTGCAATTCAATTCGCCCCGTTTCATTCTTGTTAATATTATGTTCAGATAAAATAGTCTACAGGCTAAATAATGAAGGAATAATATTGTGGCCTACCTGTCGTTATCAATGAAACACTGATGAACAGAATACCAAAACTCCAGGCCGCCGTGGTCGTTAACGTCTTCATTTCACTAACAAAACAAGTCTGACTCCAAGGTAAAGCTGTTTGTAACTGGTGAATAAAACTATTTGGAGTTTAGAAAAATAAACCAAAACAGTCGAAAGGCTAATTTGGCAACTAACAGAATGTAACACGACGTCTGTTCCAGAAATAACGGAGGAAAAGGGTGGTGGAGTTTCACACTTTACTTTCACTTTCACTTACAGTACTTCTAGTTGAATATCATCTCGCGATATCTAGCTGCATCTAGTGTTCTGATATGGACATTAACTTCATTTAAAATGTCCTAAAACACATAGGAGCACTAATGTGAATCTTTAAATAAACGTGACAACAGTGGCGACCCGTCATACAGGGCAGGTAGGGTCTGTTTTTAGCTAACAGAGCCCACCTTTAGCTAACAAAAATATACGTTTTTTTTTGTTGTGCCTGTTTTGCACTTGGGAAGGCTTCCACCTGCTGCTGCGGTTTAAGGCACATTTACATTTAAGTCATTTAGCAGACGCTCTTATCCAGAGCGACTTACAAATTGGAAAGTTCATACATATTCATCCTGGTCCCCCGTGGGGAATGAACCCACAACCCTGGCGTTGCAAGCGCCATGCTCTACCAACTGAGCCACACGGGACCACTGCATCTCAGTGCTAGAGGCGTCACTCCTGACCCCGGTTCGGATCCAGGCTGTATCACAACCGGCTGTGATTGGGAGTCCTATAGAGATGCCTACAATTGGCACAGTGTCATCCGGGTTTGGCCGGTTCAGGTCGTCATTGTAAATAAGAATTTGTTCTTAACTGACTTGCCTAGTTAAACAAAGGTTAAATAAAAAACATTTTAACAAAGTAAATGTTATTTTGGCATTAATACGTGTCACATGAGTTTGCAAACAATGTAAACAAAATAAGTAGGCTGTAGTTAATATTTCAACTTGCGATGTGAAATTGTCCCAAGAACATTTGATCATATAACATTAATGTAACTTTCACTGTCATTTGTGGACTAGCTAGACAGGTGAGCAGTATGGCAGAAATTACACAAATTTTAGCTCATTTTAAACATAACCCTTTGTTCCCAAATCTAACCTTTAATTATTTAGACCTGGTGATTCTACTCTTCCTTGGCTTCAGCCATATTTATGACTGAAAAGAGAAGACGTTTTACGATCTGAATTCTGTGTGTCTCTTCAACTCAGATGGTAAACTTCTCTTTTTAGTCAAAAACATGGCGACACTTCCTTTTCCTGCCTAACAATATGCTCCATTCCAGGTTTCCCTAGCAGCCCCAGCCTGGCTCTATGTTCATCTAGTCGAGCTTACTTAAATGCTCCATTCCAGGTTTCCCCTGCAGCCCAGGGCTTGAGTATCTTCTAACATACCTCCATTCCAGGTTTCCCCTACAGCCCCAGACCTTGTGTATCTCTCTAATATTTTAATATCTTGCAGCAACATCGGTGATTAACTCTTTCCTTCTCTCTGATTAAATTAGTGTAATTTCTGCCATACTGCTCACACCTGTCTAGCTACGTCAACAAACTGACAGTGAAAGTCACAATATATTTTATATGATCAATGTTCTTGGATCATTTCACGTCGTAGTTATATTACTATTATCAAATATTAACTCACAGCCTAGTTGTTCACATTTTATTTCACGATTCACATTAGTGCTCGTGTTTGTTTTAGACATTGACATGAAGTTAATGTCCATATCAGAACACTAGATGAGCTAGATATCGCGATGATATGCACTAGAAGTATGTAGGTGAAGTAAAGTTGTGAAACTCCACCACCCTTTTCTCGTTATTTCTGGACAGACGCCGTGTTACATTCTGTTACGTTGCAAATTAGTCTTTCGACATCCTGGTTATTTTTCTAAACTCCAAATAGTTTATTCACCAGTTACAAACACTTTACTTGGAGTCAGACTTGTTCGTTAGTGAAATGAAGACCTTCGACTCGCGGTGCTGGTGTTTTGGGATTCTGTTCATCAGTGTTTCATTGATACGACAGGTAGGCCACAACATTATTTCCTTCATTATTAGCCTGTAGGCTATTTTATTATCTGAACATAATATTAACAGAAAGAACGGGGAGAATTTCAGGCTCAAACCGAGTGCAGGAATGTAGATTCTTGTCTGATCAGGAAGACAGGGCAGTTTGGTGTGTGGTGCTGTGGTGGTGAGGCTGTAGGGTGTCTCCGTGGCAGAGAAACACTATTTACACAATACTAAGATACGGCAGTGACTTTTTCGTAGCAGGTTAGGGAATTTGTTTAATTATTTTAAGGTTAGGAAAGGGTAGCGAAAATACTCTCCTAAAATGTTACGAAAATCTTAGCTGTATCGAAGTGGCGTGAAATAGTGTGTCCGTACGAGGTAGAAACAATT
>NW_019943668.1:64482-84924 GCF_002910315.2 Salvelinus sp. IW2-2015 | reverse complement strand
GGCCTACCGCCTGGATATAGAACCTACGCCCTGATATAGGCTACCGCAGATATAGCCGACCCAGAATATAGGCCTACCCCTGGGATATAAGGCCTACCCCTGATATATGCCTACCCGCTGATTATGTAGCTGTTTTTTTTTTTATTGTTTTTTTTTATTTTTTTTCTTTTGGTTATTTTTTTTTTTTTTTTTTTTCTTTTTTTTCTTTTCCTTTTTCTGCTTTTCTCTTTCTTTTCTCTTCTTTTTTTTTATTTTTTTTCTTTTTTTGTTTTTTTGTCTTTTTTGTTTTTTTCTCTTTGTCTTTTTTGTTTTTGGCTCTCTTTTTTTTTAAAGCTTTTCTCTTTTTTCTCTTTTCTTCTTTTTTTTTTTCTTTTTTTTTTTTTTTCTTTTCTGATTTGCTTTTCTTTTTCTTTGCTTCTTTTTTTTTTTCTTGTTTGCTTATTTCTTTCTTTTGCTCTTTTTTAGCTTTTTTGTTTTTTTTTCTTGCTTGCTTTGTATTTTTCTTTTTATTGTTCTGTTTTTTTTTTTTTCTTTTTTTCTTTTTTCTCTTTTTTTTTTTTTTTAGCTTTTTTTTTCTTTTTTTTCCTTTATTTTTTCTTGTTTTTTATTTTCTTTTTTTTTTTTTTTTCTTTTTGCTTTTTTTTTGTTCTTTTTCTTTTGTTTTTTTTTATGTTCTAGCCCTTCTTTTGTTTTCTTTTTCTTCTTGCTTTTTTTTTTTGTTATTTCTTTTTATTTTTTTTTTTTTCTTTTTTTTTTCCTGTTCTTCTTTTTTATTTTTTTTTTTTTTTTTTTTCTTATTTTTTTTTTTTTTTTTTTTTTCTTTTTTTTTTTCTTTTTTTTTAATATAAAAAGAAAACAAAAAAACCCTGATAATAGCCTCCCCTGATATAAGGCCCTACACCCTGATATAGGCCTACACCTGATATAAGCCACCCCTGATATAGACCTACCCCTGATATAGACCTATCCCTGATATAGAACCTATCCCTGGATATACACCTACCCCTGATATAGATTCTACCCTGAAATATAGGCCTACCCCTGATATAGGCCGTACCCTGATATAGCTTACCCCTGATATTAGGCCTACCCCAGAATATAGCTTTACCCCAGATATAGGTCTACCCCTGATATAGGTGCCTAACCCCTGATATAGCCTACCCCTGATATAGTCTACACCTGATATAGGCTACCCCCAGATATAGGCCTACCCCTGGATATAGGTCTACCCCAGATAATAGGCCTAACCCTGATATAGGCCTACCCTGATAAAGGTCTCCCCTGATATAGGCCTACCCCTGATATAGGCCTACCCCTGATATAGACCTACCCCTGATATATACCTACCCCTGATATAGACCTACCCCCTGATAAAGGCCTACCCTGATATAGACCTACCCTGATATAGGCTACGCCTGATAGTAGAGCCTACCCCTGATATAGCCGATAGGCCTACCCCTGATATAGGGCCTACCCCTGATAATAAGACCTACCCCTGATATAGGCCTACCTCTGATATAGACCTACCCTGATATTAGCCCTAACCGCAGATATGGCCTACCCAGATATAGGTCTACCCCTGATATAGGCACTAACCTCCTGAATATAGGCCTACCCCTGATATAGCTACCCCCTGATATAGCCCCCTGTACCCCCTGATATAGCCTACCCCTGAAATGGCCTACCCCTGATATAGGCCTACGCCCTGAATATAGACCTACCCCTGATATTAGGCCTACCGCCTGATTAAGTTACCCCGCTTATACCTCACAAGATTGCCTACGATGATATAGGCCTACCCCCAGATATAGGCATACCCCTGATATAGGCCTAGCCGCCAGCGAATATAGCTGTACCGCGCAGAATATAGGCCTACCCGCCCTAGATTTATAGTCTCTACCCCGATTATGGCCTACCCGCTGTAAAGTAGGTCTAACCCTATATGGACCTACGCTATTAGGCCTACCCCTGATATAGGTCTACCACCATGATATAGGCCTACCCCAATATATAGGCCTACCGCCTCGATGATCAGGGTCTTACCCCAGATTATAGGTCTACCCCTGATATAGGCCTGACCTGATATAGGCGCTACCCCTGATTATTAGAACTACCTATGGGTCTACCCCTGATCATAGGCCTACCCTGATATAGGCCTACCCCGTGATATAGACCTAACTACCCCTGATATAGGTCTACCCCTGAGTCATACTGACATGCAGCATGTTTAGCGCATAGAGGCAGACCGTCTATCTGCTTGGTCTCTAGGCTAGTTGTCCACGGTAAATATTTAATGAAGGTGAAAGCCAAATCATTTCACAACTGCTTTTTTTGAATAGGATGAGAATTAATGTTCATCATTGTTGCTTATCAGGAATATGATGTGCCGAGGACCATGGCAATAGAGGTGTGGTTATGCGGCCTTGTGGGTAATGGGTATCGGGGTTGAAAGGCCACATATAGACTGTTGAATGGCTATTTCTGAACTTCTAGAAGCGTCAATATCGATGTAACAATGTTTATATTGTTTTCTGCCATGAACCTTTATACACCCCTAGGAAACCTTGGTAAGAGGTCAACTCTGGTCATAGAGTCCCCCAAAATATGTTTTTGTTGTTTTTTGTAGCTCAGTTTTATGGCTTGGCACAAATAATCCTATGCATGAATCAGACATAACTCTCCAGTCCCCCTGGTGGCCACGGGGGGCTCAGTAGCGCCACCAACAGTTGGCTTTTCCCCAAACGTTGATGATTTAAAAAAATCAAGAATAGATTAACATATCTGAACGTTATTTGACTTGAAGGTTTAGTAAGGGGTCCAAAAGAATCACACATGTCAAACTTAAATAGTTATGACGAAAAACCCATTTCAAAAAGTGCACTACTTCAGACATTGAATTGGCATGTGCCGATGCAGTACAGCGTTATGTCCTAATGGATGGACAGATCATTCTACACATCAATTAGAATGATATTGGAGAAGATATTGATAAAAAACAAACCGGTTAGGGTTAGTAAAAAAACTACAAAATGGCGCCACATTTGTAGTTCACAACTTTTCTCGTTTCTGTAACATAAGAATTTATCTGTTACATCAGTTATTTAATAGAATCCAACAATTTTACGACATTTAAATGAAAGTAACATTGCGCAAGAATAATTTATGAATAGTTTAAAAATGTAATCAGAAAATTCAGAAACATAGTRTATTACGTCACGGGCATTGCGACGCACATAACCAAAACAAACCGACTGAACGACCAAACCGACGACGTGGCCAAACGCTGCGACAACACAGATATATATACGTGCATGTTCACAATTCTCCCACTATGTCAGACCTGCCTGCATAACTTTCATTTTTTAATCTAATTTTAATAATAATAATACTGTGTTGCTAATAGTAGCGTTAAGAGTATGTCACTTGCAACTGGCCTGTTCAGGATGGGACAACCCCCATTTCAATAGGAACATTTCCACGTTTGCAGCTTAACATACAAGGGCTATGCATTATTCTTCCCAAAAGATGTCATGGGTCATAATTGCGGTCAGCATTAATAAAAAATACAATAAATCACTTCAATCATTCTGTGTCCATTACTTTTTGATTTATTCATTTGCGAAGTGCCTTGAGATTCTAGGCAACATTTTTCAACTAACCGGTTTTCATCTGCAGCTGATGGGAAGTCAGTTCTTGTACAAGCTAAAGTAGCCCTCTGGAAAACTACTTGAGAGTCTAGAAGTTAACATTGTTCAAAGTTATCCAGTACTTAGGTTAAGCATTTGTACATTTACATTTACATTGTAAAGTCATTTAGCAGACGCTCTTATCCAAGAGCGGGACTTACATTTGCTCACATTCTCATTCATACATAAGGGAAATCGTTGACTTAAAATTAGGGTGACCCAGGCGTCCACCGTTGTTTAGTGGCCTGTCCCCGCTTGAAGCTGTCCCGGAAATGTCCCCGTTTTTGAAACTGTGCGTTAAAAACAGACTGCAAAGTGAAATAATATTTTACGTGACAAGAAAGACCGGGCAATCAGAGTCTACCGGTTACGTGTCATCTTGTTGTGGCTTGTTTTGTCCAAGCAGAAGGGGGCCGCTCGCTTATATCAGCGTCATTCACTCTTCTTCTAATACCTGGCCCGCGATAGTTTTAAGGAAACTGCTGTGGAAAACTCGGCCAGAAGCGTCAAGTGAATCCATAACATCCACACAAACGTCTTTTCAAAGCCAGGTACTTACACTCGGTTTGCATTACTGCTAATGATGTTATGTCACAACTTATTTTTATAGTTAAATAGTCTGCGTTATATGGTTTTTAAAATAGGTTATGCTAGCTAACATTAGCTAATTGTCGACTAAGTTATCTAGGCTCGGTTAGCCAGGCTGCTGTCATGGTAAACGAGGTTAAAAAACGGTCACATGTAAACATTGCAGTGGACGGGCTATTTTGAAAAATATGATTTATTAAATTAATGCACAATTATAGGATCTTTATTTGTTAAAGGTTACAATTTTAATGGTTTGGCCATTATTAAGTTAGTGTGAAAATATATTGAGACACTTTCATGGGATAACATTTAGCATAATGTTTTCTGGTTTAGAGAGTGGAGAGGAGGAAAGACTGGATAGGAAGCAGATGTGAAAGAGAGGGAGGAAAGAAAGATATGATTACAGAGGCCTGCAAATTTATTATTCAAAACTATGTTTGAGATAAAATTAACAAAATGAGGCAAGGCAATGGAATCTTGGTTAACCAAAGTATTTTATCTAATAGTTACTATTTACTATTAAAGATTGGAGAAGAAAAAATTTGGGAGGGAGTAAAAAGAGTGAGTGAGGAAGAGTGAGGTGGAGAGAAGGAAAGGAAGAAAGATCAGGAAGATGATTGAGGAGAAGAACAAGTTGAGAGTAAGAAGAGTGAACAAGGAGAGTGAAGAAGAGCAGAAGAGGAGGGTACCAATGGCTCTTTCCCAGAAAACAGAATGCCATTTTAATTACAAACATGGATGAGAGGAACTTCCATTTATATTCTTCAGGTCAGACGATAGAATGGTTCACTGCACCCTTTGTAATTTCCTTCTTTTTCAAATGGCAGCCCGGAGAAAGAACGGCAGTGGGTAGGAACAGTTCAACAGACAAAAAAGCATAAAGCCTCGTCTGATTGGCCCGTGTGGTATGTCCTCTGCTCACCACATTCTTCAAGAAGGTTTAGAGCCTTCCCAAGAACAATATGGTTTAGCTGTGCAGGAGGGTGTTCTTTGCACACCACTACTTTATGAGACACAATCATAGTTACAGATCTATGGACTGCACAAGGCACAACTGACACGGAAGCTTTATTGGAGCCGAAGTTTACATGTGCTAGGACAAAATGTGACGCCACAGTGAGTAACGTGTTAGCCCATGTGGATAGGACAAAAGTGATGCCCAGTGGTAGTAGCGTGTTAGCCACCATGTGTTAGGACGTGTTAGCACCATGTGATAGGACAAAATGTGATGCCACAGTGAGTAACGTGTTAGCACCATGTGATAGGACAAAATGTGTGCCACAGTGAGTAGCGGTGTTAGCACCCATGTGCTAGGACACCAATGTGACGCCACAGTGCAGTAACGTGTTAGCACCCATGTGCTAGGACAAAATGTGATGCCACAGTGAGTAGCGTGTTAGCACCATGTGCTAGGACAAAATGTGACGCCACAGAGAGTAACGTGTTAGCCCCATTGTGCTAGGACAAAATGTGACGCCACAGAGAGTAACGTGTTAGAACCATGTTGCTAGGACAAAATGTGACGTCACAGTGAGTAGCGTGTTAGCAACATGTGCTAGGACAAAATGTGACTCCACAGCTAGTAAGTGTTAGCACCATGTGCCTAGGACAAAATGTGACGCCACAGTGAGTAACGTGTTGCACCATGTGCTAGGACAAAATGTGACGTCACATTGAGGTAAGCTGTTAGAACCATGTGCTAGGACAAAATGTGACGCCACAGTGAGTAACTGTTTAGCAACATGTGCTAGGACAAAATGTGACGCCAACAGAGGAGTAACGTGTTAGCACCATGTGCTAGGACAAAATGTACGCCACAGTGAGTAACGTGTTAGCACCATGTGCTAGGACAAAATGTGATGCCACAGAGTGAGTAAAGTGTTTAGCAACATGTGCTAGGACAAAATGTAACGCCAACAGTGAGTAACGTGTTAGCACCATGTGCTAGGACAAAAATGTGAAGCCACAGTGAGTAACGTGTTAGCACCATGTGCTAGGACAAAATGTGATTGCCACAGTGAGTAACGTGTTAGCCACCATGTGCTAGGACAAAATGTGAAGCCACAGTGAGTAACGTTGTTAGCACCATGTGCTAGGACAAAATGTGAAGCCACAGTCAAGTAACTGTTTAGCACTGTGCTAGACAAAATGTGACCGCCACAGTGAGTAACGGTGTTAGCAACATGTGCTAGGAACAAAATGTGACGCCACAGTGAGTAACGTGTTAGCACCATGTGCTAGGACTAAAATGTGACGCCACAGTGAGTAACGTGTTAGCACCATGTTGATAGGACAAAATGTGAAGCCACAGTGAGTAAACGTGTTAGCAACATGTGCTAGGACAAAATGTGATGCCACAGTGAGTAACGTGTGTACCTCCCGGGTGGCGCAGTGGTCTAGGACACAGGCTGGGCTGGGTTCGCGCCCAGGCTCTGTCGCCAAGCCGGCCGCAACCCGGAGGTCCGTGGGCGACGCACCATTGGCATAGCGTCGTCCGGGTTAGGGAGGGTTTGGCCGGTTAGGGATATCCTTGTCTCAGTATGTAAAATGTAAAAATGTAATAAAATGTATGCACCTACTGTAAGTCGCTCTGGAGATAAGAGCGGTCTGCCTAAATGACTAAAATTAAATGTGTTAGCACCATGTGCTAGGACCAAAATGTGACTCCACAGTGAGTAACGTGTTAGCACCATGTGCTAGGACAAAATGTGACGCCACAGTGAGTAACGTGCTAGCACCATGTGATAGGACAAAATGTGACGCCACAGTGAGTAACGTGTTAGCACCATGTGCTAGGACAAAATGTGACTCCACAGTGAGTAACGTGTTAGCACCATGTGCTAGGACAAAATGTGTGCCACAGTGAGTAACGTGTTAGCACCATGTGCTAGGACAAAATGTGCACACCAGTGAGTAACGTGTTAGCACCATGTGCTAGGGACAAAATGTGACGCCACAGTGAGTAATGTGTTAGCACCATGGGCAACTACTTTGGTAACAACAGGACCTAGACCAGGTTGAATTTGTGTCCCAGTGATGCCTCCAATCATGGACATGTAAAGCTGCTGCCAATAGTAGTCAGATATTGTAAGATATATGATGGCAGCACATCTGTGGAAACAAAACTGCTTGATTTAGTTGAATTGAAAGGAGAAACAGCAGAGGAGATTGCAGCTGAGGTCCTGGTGGTCATCCAAAAATGTAACCTGCAAAACAAAGTCGTGGCTTTCTCTGCCGACAACACAAATACCAACTTTGGAGGACTGAATAGGCTGGGGAGGGTCAATGTCCATACCAAAGTTAAAAAATGCTCTGCAGAGGGAGGTGATTGGCTTAGGTTGTCCTGCCCACATCATTCATAACACGGCCAGAACAGCTTTGGATATGATTCCCCTTGATGTTGAGTACCTGCTCACAAAATATTTCATATTTTCACCGTCAGAGTAGAAAGACTGAAGAGCTTTTGTGAGTTTGTTGGACTTCTGAGAGAGCTAGTTTGTTGGACTTCTGAGAGAGCTAGTTTGTTGACTTTTGAGAGCGCTAGTTTGTTGGACTTCTGAGAGAGCTAGTTTGTTGGACTTCTGAGAGAGCTAGTTTGTTGGACTTCTGAGAGAGCTAGTTTGTTGGACTTCTGAGAGAGCTAGTTTGTTTGAACTTCTGAGAGAGCTAGTTGTTGGACTTCTGAGAGAGCTAGTTGTTGGACTTCTGAGAGAGCTAGTTTGTTGGACTTCTGAGAGAGCTAGTTTGTTGGACTTCTGAGAGAGCTAGTTTGTTGGACTTCTGAGAGAGCTATTTGGTTCTGAGAGCTAGTTTGTTGGACTTCTGAGAGAGCTAGTTGTGGACTTCTGAGAGAGCTAGTTTGTTGGACTTCTGAGAGACTAGTTTGTTGGACTTCTGAGAGAGCTAGTTTGTTTGGACTTCTGAGAGAGTTAGTTTGTTGGACTTCTGAGAGAGCTAGTTTGTTGGACTTTTGAGAGAGCTAGTTTGTTGGACTTCTGAGAGAGCTAGTTTGTTGGACTCCTGAGAGAGTTAGTTTGTTGGACTTCTGAGAGAGCTAGTTTGTTGGACTTCTGAGAGAGCTAGTTTGTTGGACTTCTGAGAGAGCTAGTTTGTTGGACTTCTGAGAGAGCTAGTTTGTTGGACTTCTGAGAGAGCTAGTTTGTTGGACTTCTGAGAGAGCTAGTTTGTTGGACTTCTGAGAGAGCTAGTTTTGTTGGACTTCTGAGAGAGCTAGTTTGTTGGACTTCTGAGAGAGCTAGTTTGTTGGACTTCAGAGAGAGCTAGTTTGGTTGGACTTCTGAGAGAGCTAGTTTGTTGGACTTCTGAGAGAGCTAGTTTGTTGGACTTCTGAGAGAGCTAGTTTTGGACTTCGAGAGAGTATTTTGGCTCTGGGACTAGTTTGCGACTTCGAGAGAGCTAGTTTGTTGGACTTCTGAGAGAGCTAGTTTGTTGACTTCTGAGAGAGCTGGTTTGTTGACTTCTGAGAGAGCTAGTTTGTTGGACTTTCTGAGAGGAGCTAGTTTGTTGGACTTCTGATGGAGAGCTAGTTTTGTTGGACTTCTGAGAGAGTTAGTTTGTTGGACTTCTGAGAGAGTTTAGTTTGTTGGACTTCTGAGAGAGCTAGTTTGTTGGACTTCTGAGAGAGCTAGTTTGTTGACTCTGAGAGAGCTAGTTTGTTGGACTTCTGAGAGAGCTGCGTTTGTTGGACTTCTGAGAGAGGTTGGTTTGTTAGACTTCTGAGAGAGCTAGTTTGTTAGACTTCTGAGAGAGCTGTTTGTTGGACTTCTGAGAGAGCTGTTTGTGGACTTCTGAGAGAGCTAGTTTGTTGGACTTCTGAGAGAGCTAGTTTGTTGGACTTCTGAGAGAGTGTAGTTTGTTGGACTTCTGAGAGAGGTTATTTTTGTTGGACTTCTGAGAGAGTTAGTTTGTTGGACTTCTGAGAGAGTAGTTTGTTGGACTTCTGCAGAGAGCTAGTTTGTTTGGACTTCTGAGAGAGCTAGTTTGTTGGACTTTTCTGATTAGAGTTAGTTTGTTAGACTTTTGAGAGAGCTAGTTTGTTGGACTTGTCTGAGAGAGTTAGTTTTGTGGACTTCTGAGAGAGTTAGTTTGTTGGACTTTTGGAGAGAGCTAGTTTGTTGGACTTCTGAGGAAGCTAGTTTGTTGGACTCAGAGGAGAGCTAGTTTGTTAGACTTCTGAGAGAGCTGTTTGTTGGACTTCTGAGAGAGCAGTTTGTTGGACTTCTGGAGAGCTAGTTTGTTGGGACTCTGAGAGACGTTAGTTTGTTGGACTTCTGAGAGAGCAGTCTCAGAGTTTGTTGGACTTCTGAGGAGAGCTAGTTTGTTGGACTTCTGAGAGACGCTAGTTTGTTGACTTTCTGAGAGAGCTAGTCTGGACTTCTGAGAGAGGTTAGTTCTGTTGGACTTTTGAGAGAGCTAGTTTGTTTGGACTTCAGAGAGAGCTACAGGCGGATAGTTTGTTTGGACTTCAGAGAGAGCTAGGTTTGATTTGGACTTCTGCAGAGAGCGTAGTTGTTGGGAACTTCTGAGAGAGCTTAGTTTTGATGGACTTCTGAGGACGTAAGCTAGTTGTTGGACTTCTGAGAGAGCTAGTTGTTGGACTTCTGAGAGAGCTAGTTTTGTTGGACTTCTGAGAGAGCTAGTTTTGTTGGACTTCTGAGAGAGCTAGTTGTGTGGACTTCTGAGAGAGCTAGTTTGTTGGACTTCTGAGAGAGCTAGTTTGTTGGACTTCTGAGAGAGCTAGGTTTGTTGGACTTTCTGAGAGAGGCTAGTTTGTTGGACTTTCTGAGAGAGCTTAGTTTGTTGTGGACTTCTGAGAGAGTAGTTTGTTGGACTTCTGAGAGAGCTAGTTTGTTGGACTTCTGAGAGAGCTAGTTTGTTGGACTTCTGAGAGATCTAGAGGGAAATGGAGCCATGTCTAAAGAGAGCTTTCTCAAAACATCCCAATCATTCTTAACTACGGCTGTGAACTACTTGCAGGCATTAGGAAAGCACACAGATAATCTAGAAGGGTTACATTGTCTCCTTTTAAAAAGGCAACCTCAGCGTGAAGAGATCCAGAAGGCAGCAGCCACACTGCAGGAAAAATGCCCCCATGTGACCATCAATGAGGATGCATTGTTTGACGAGGTTACTGGCCTGCAAGAGTTCCTAAAGGGGGGATCGCTTGAAGAATGGAAACATCTGAGACACCGCTTAGTCAGAGATGGAGTTACCCACTTCAAAGAGAACGACATCACACACACTAACCTGGCTGGTATAAGTGGTAACTACATAATATAATCTCATCACCATCTTAATTCTTTATTATGTTGTTAAGTATTTCACATAGACTATTGTCTGTTGTTTAAATGTTTCTCATGTTCTCTTCTGCTCGTATTCTACCCAGACTACCAGGACCACTGAATGGCTGTCAGATCAGACAGTTCTGTCTCGTCTGTAGTGTTTCTGTAATATAGTTGTTTTCTCTATCACAGTGTGCCTGTTAGACTAAATATATGAAACCAGAATTGTCCCCCTTTTGTTATTTCATAGATAATAACATTGTATATTTTAATGATATATTGACCTCCGAACTGGAAATGTCCCCGGTTTTCATTTCAGAAATCTGGTCACCTTAAAAGCCCATGACTGATGTCCTGATGTAGCTCTATGGGAGGAGTGAAACCACAGACACTCGGCTCACCGTGGAACGAGTTTGACACATGCTAGTGGTTACATTTACTTTGTTTACAAACATTGGAGTAGAACAAAAACATATTGGATCTGATGGGGTACGGCAGATGAACTATATTCATGAGGCATTTATACATTATATTCTTCAAGCATTCATAAGTGGATGTATCAACTGCAGCTTGGTCATTTAAAGGGGTCGGACCTGGTCATGTGACCGGGCAAAAGCAGTAACAGACGAGCGCTCTTCTCAAATCTGTGTCACATGATCACATTGTCAACAACGAAGGAACATAAATGTTTATTTTCCATAAAATTTTCAAACAATTTGTCCTCAGGAAGGCAGATAAAGCACATATGCAAAACTAATGGAATCCCTTTCCACCTCGTGCAAACTGCACCCACCCAAACGAACACCGTCAGTCTGGGACAAACTAATGGAATCCCTTTCCACCCCGTGCAAACTGCACCCACCCAAACGAACACCGTCAGTCTGGGACAAACTAATGGAATCCCTTTCCACCCAGTGCAAACTGCACCCACCCTAAACGAACCCGTTTCAGACTGGGGACAAACTATGGAATCCCTCCACCCCGTGCAAAAAACTGCACCCACCATCACTAACACCGTCAGTCTGGTGCCAGAACTAATGGACGATATCCTTTCAACCCCGTGCCAACTGCACTCCACCTCACACGAACACCTTCAGGACTGGGACAAACTAATGGGAATCCCTTTCCACCTCCGGTGAAACTGCACCACCAAGACAACACCTGTCAGTCGTGGGACAAACTAATGGAATCCCTTTCCACCCCCGTGCAACTGCACCCACCAACACACACCGTCAGCTGGGACAACTAATGGAATCCCTTTCACCCCCGTGCAAACTGCAACCACCCACACTAAACCTTCAGATCTGGGTACAAACTAATGGAATCCCTTTCCACCCGTGCAAACTGCACCCACCCAAACGAACACCGTCAGTCTGGGACAAACTAATGGAATCCCTTTCCACCCCGTGCAACTGCACCCAACCCACACTAACGCACTTCAGCTGGGACAAACTAATGGAATCCCTTTCACCCGTGCCAAACTGCACCCACCCACACTAACACCGTCAGACTGGGACAAACTTAATGGAATCCCTTTCCACCCCGTGCAAACTGCAACCCACCCACACTAACACCGTTCAGACTGGGACAAACTAATGGAATCCCTTTCCACCCCGTGCAAACTGCACCACCCACTAACACGCAGACTGGGAAAACTAATGGAATCCTTTCCACCCGTGCAAACTGCACCCACCACAACTAAACCGTCAGATGGGACAAACTAATGGAATCCCTTTCCCACCCCGTGCAACTGCACCCACCACACTAACACCCCAGACTGGGACAAAACTAAATGGAATCCTTTCCACCCCGTGCAAACTGCACCCACCCACACTAACACCGTCAGACTGGCACTAATGGAATCCCTTTCCACCCCGTGCAAACTGCACCCACCCACACTAACACCTTCAGACTGGGACAAACTAATGGAATCCCTTTCCACCCCGTGAAACTGCACCCACCCACAACTAACACCGTTCAGACTGGGACAAAACTAATGGAACCCTTCCACCCCGTGCAAACTGCACCCACCCAACAACACCGTCAGACTGGGACAAACTAATGGAATCCCTTTCCACCCCGTGCAAACTGCACCCACCCAACAACACCGTCAGACTGGGACAACTAATTGGAATCCTTTCCACCCCGTGCAAACTGCACCCACCCACACTAACACCGTCAGACTGGGACACTAATGGAATCCTCTCCACCCCGTGCAAACTGCACGCCACCCACCACTAAACACCTTCAGACTGGGACAACTAATAATGGAATCCCTTTCCACCCCGTGCAAACTGCACCCACCCCACTAACCACGCAGACTGGGACAAAACTGAAGGAATCTCCTTTCCACCCGTGCAAACTGCACCCACCCCACACTAACACCGTTAGACTGGGACAAACTAATGGAATCCCTTTCCACCCGTGCAAACTGCACCCACCCACACTACCCTCAGACTGGGACAAACTAATGGAATCCCTTTCCACCCCGTGCAAACTGCACCCACCCACACTAACACCGTCAGACTGGGACAAACTAATGAATCCCTTTCCACCCCGTGCAAACTGCACCCACTCAAACGTAACACCTGTCTGGGAACAAACTAATGGAATCCCCTTTCCACCCCGTGCAAACTGCACCCACCCACACTAACACCTGTCAGACTGGGACAAACTAATGGAATCCCTTTCCACCCCGGCAGACTGCAACCACCACAACGAACACCTTAAGATCTGGGACAAACTAATGATGGAATCCCTTTCCCACCCCGGTGCAAACTGCCACCCACCCCACAACTAACACCGTCAGACTGGGAACAAACTAATGGACATCCCTTTCCACCCCGCTCAAACTGCAACCACCCAAACGAACACCTTCAGACTGGGACAAACTATGGAATCCCTTTCCCGCCGTGCAAACTGCACCCACCCCACTAACACCGTCAGACTGGGACAAACTAATGGAATCCCTTTCCACCGCGTTGCAAACTGCACCCACCAAACGAACACCGTCCAGTCTGGGAACAACTAATGGAATCCTTTCCACCCGTGCAAACTGCACCCACCCACACTAACACCTTCAGACTGGGACAAACTAATGGAATCCCTTTCCACCCCCGTGCAAACTGCACCCACCCACACTAACACCTTCAGACTGGGACAAACTAATGGAATCCCTTTCCACCCCGTGCAAACTGCACCACCCACACTAACACCGTCAGACTGGGACAAACTAATGGATCCCTTTCCACCCGTGCAAACTGCACCCACCCACACTAACACCTCAGACTGGGACAAACTAATGGAATCCCTTTCCACCCCGTGCAAACTGCACCCACCACACTACACCGTCAGACTGGGACAAACTAATGGAATCCCTTTCCACCCTGCAAACTGCACCCACCACACTACACCGTCAGACTGGGACAAACTAATGGAATCCCTTTCCACCCCGTGCAAACTGCACCCACCCACACTAACACCTGTCAGCTGGGACAAACTAATGGAATCCCTTTCCACCCCGTGCAAACTGCACCCACCCACACTAACACCGTCAGACTGGGACAAACTAATGGAATCCTTTCCACCCCGTGCAAACTGCACCCACCCACACTATACACCGGTCAGCTGGGACAAACTAATGGAATCCCTTTCCACCCCGTGCAAACTGCACCCACCCACACTAACACCGTCAGACTGGGACAAACTATGGAATCCCTTTCCACCCGTGCAAACTGCACCCACCACACTAACACCGTCAGACTGGGCAAACTAATGGAATCCCTTTCCACCCCGTGCAAACTGCACCCACCCACACTAACACCTTCAGACTGGGACACAACTAATGGAATCCCTTTCCACCCGGCAAACTGCACCCACACCCACTAACACCGTCAGACTGGGACAACCTAATGGAATCCCTTTCCACCCCGTGCAAACTGCACCCACCCACACTAACACCCGTCAGACTGGGACAAACTAATGGAATCCCTTTCCACCCCGTGCAAACTGCAACCCCACCCCACACTAAACACCTTCAGACTGGGACAAACTAATGGAATCCCTTTCCACCCCGTGCAAACTGCACCCACCCACACTAACACCGTCAGACTGGGACAAACTAAGGAATCCCTTTCCACCCGTGCAAACTGCACCCACCCACACTAACACCGTCAGACTGGGACAAACTAATGGAATCCCTTTCCCACCCCGTGCAAACTGCACCCACCCACACTAACACCGTCAGACTGGGACAAACTAATGGAATCCCTTTCCACCCCGTGCAAACTGCACCCACCCACACTAACACCTTCAGACTGGGACAAACTAATGGAATCCCTTTCCACCCGTGCAAACTGCACCCACCCACACTAACACCGTCAGACTGGGACAAACTAATGGAATCCCTTTCCACCCGTGCAAACTGCACCCACCCACACTAACACCGTCAGACTGGGACAAACTAATGGAATCCCTTTCCACCCCGTGCAAACTGCACCACCCAAACGAACACCGTCAGTCTGGGACAAACTAATGGAATCCCTTTCCACCCCGTGCAAACTGCACCCACCCACACTAACAGTCAGACTGGGACAAACTAATGGAATCCCTTTCCACCCCGTGCAAACTGCACCCACCCAAACGAACACCTTCAGACTGGGACAAACTAATGGAATCCCTTTCCACCCCGTGCAAACTGCACCCCCC
Organism: Salvelinus sp. IW2-2015; assembly: GCF_002910315.2. NCBI lineage: Eukaryota > Metazoa > Chordata > Actinopteri > Salmoniformes > Salmonidae > Salvelinus > Salvelinus sp. IW2-2015. The sequence continues at coordinate 69,641 of NW_019943668.1, read as the reverse complement.
CACACTAACACCGTCAGACTGGGACAAACTAATGGAATCCCTTTCCACCCCGTGCAAACTGCAACCACCCAAACGAACACCTTCAGACTGGGACAAACTAATGGAATCCCTTTCCACCCCCGTGCAAACTGCACCCACCCACACTAACACCGTCAGACTGGGACAAACTAATGGAATCCCTTTCCACCCCGTGCAAACTGCACCCACCCAAACGAACATCCGAGTCTGGGACAAACTAATGGAATCCCTTTCCACCCCGTGCAAACTGCACCCACCCACACTAACACTTCAGACTGGGACAAACTAATGGAATCCCTTTCCACCCCGTGCAAACTGCACCCACCCACACTAACACCTTCAGACTGGGACAAACTAATGGAATCCCTTTCCACCCCCGTGCAAACTGCACCCACCCACACTAAACCTTCAGCTGGGACAAACTAATGGAATCCCTTTCCACCCCGTGCAAACTGCACCCACCCAAACGAACACCTTCAGACTGGGACAAACTAATGGAATCCTTTCCACCCCGTGCAAACTGCACCCACCCACACTAACAACCCGTCAGCTGGGACAAACTAATGGAATCCCTTTCCACCCCGTGCAAACTGCACCACCCCAAACGAACACCTCAGCTGGGACAAACTAATGGAATCCCTTTCCACCCCGTGCAAACTGCACCCACCCACACTAACACCTCTAGACTGGGACAAACTAATGGAATCCCTTTCCACCCCCGTGCAAAACTGCACCCACCCACACTAACACCGTTCAGACTGGGACAAACTAATGGAATCCCTTCCACCCGTGCAAACTGCACCCACCCACACTAACACCGTCAGACTGGGACAAACTAATGGAATCCCTTTCCACCCCGTGCAAACTGCACCCACCCACCAACTAACACCGTTCAGACTGGACAAACTAATGGAATCCCTTTCCACCCCGTGCAAACTGCACCCACCCACACTAACACCGTCAGACTGGGACAAACTAATGGAATCCCTTTCCACCCGTGCAAACTGCACCCACCCACACTAACACCGTCAGACTGGGACAAACTAATGGAATCCCTTTCCACCCCGTGCAAACTGCACCCACCCACACTAACACCGTCAGACTGGGACAAACTAATGGAATCCTTTCCACCCCGTGCAAACTGCACCCACCCACACTAACACCGTCAGACTGGGACAAACTAATGAATCCCTTTCCACCCCGTGCAAACTGCACCCACCCACACTAACACCGTCAGACTGGGACAAACTAATGGAATCCCTTTCCACCCGTGCAAACTGCACCCACCCACACTAACACCGTCAGACTGGGACAAACTAATGGAATCCCTTCCACCCCGTGCAAACTGCACCACCCACACTAACACCGTCAGACTGGGACAAACTAATGGAATCCCTTTCCACCCCGTGCAAACTGCACCCACCCACACTAACACCTCAGACTGGGACAAACTAATGAATCCCTTTCCACCCCGTGCAAACTGCACCCACCCACACTAACACCGTCAGACTGGGACAAACTAATGGAATCCCTTTCACCCCGTGCAAACTGCACCCACCCACACTAACACCGTCAGACTGGGACAAACTAATGGAATCCCTTTCCACCCCGTGCAAACTGCACCCACCCACACTAACACCGTCAGACTGGGACAAACTAATGGAATCCCTTTCCACCCCGTGCAAACTGCACCCACCCACACTACACCGTCAGACTGGGACAAACTAATGGAATCCCTTTCCACCCCGTGCAAACTGCACCCCCAAACGAACACCTGTCAGCTGGGACAAAACTAATGGAATCCCTTTTCCACCCGTGCAAACTGACCCACCCACACAACACGTCAGACTGGGACAAACTAATGGAATCCCTTCACCCCGTGCAAACTGACCACCCAAACAATCACCTTCAGACGGGACAAACTAATGGAATCCCTTTCCAACCCGTGCAAACTGACACCCACCCACACAACACCGTCAGACTGGACAAACTAATGGAATCCCTTTCCACCCCGTGCAAACTGCACACCACCCAAACGAACACCTTCAGACTGGGACAAACTAATGGAACCCTTTTCACCCCCCGTGCAAACTGCACCCAACCCACACTAACACCTCAGACTGGGACAAACTAATGGAATCCTTTCCACCCCGTGCAACTGGCACCACCCAAACAACACCGTCAGACTGGGACAACTAATGGAATCCCTTTCCACCCCCGTGCAAACTGCACCCACCCACACACAACACCTTCAGACTGCGGACAAACTAATGGAATCCCTTTCCACCCTGCAAACTGCCCCACCCAACTAACACCTTCAGACTGGAACAAACTAATGGAATCCCTTTCCACCCGTGCAAACTGCACCCACCCACACTAAACACCCTAGCCTGGGACAAACTAATGGAATCCCTTTCCACCCCGTGCAAACTGCACCACCCACAACACCTTCAACTGGGACAAACTAATGAATCCCTTCCACCCCGTGCAAACTGCACCCACCCACAACTAACACCGTCAGACTGGGACAAAACTAATGGAATCCCTTTCCACCCGTGCAAACTGCACCCACCCAGCACTAACACCGTCAGTCTGGACAAACTAATGGAAATCCCTTTCCACCCCGTGCAAACTGCACCACCCACAACTAACACCGTCAGACGGGACAAACTAATGGAATCCCTTTCCACCCCGTGCAAACTGCACCCACCCACACTAACACCGTCAGACTGGACAAACTAATGAATCCCTTTCCACCCCGTGCAAACGCACCCACCCACACTACACGTCAGACTGGGACAAACTAATGGAATCCCTTTCCACCCCGTGCAAACTGCACCCACCCACACTACACCGTCAGACGGACAAACTAATGGAATCCTTTTCCACCCCGTGCAAACTGCCACCCACCCAACGACTAACACCGTCAAGCTGGGACAAACTAATGAAATCCCTTTCCACCCCGTGCAAACGCACCCACCCCACTAACAGTCAACTGGGCACAAACTAATGGAATCCCTTCACCCCGTGCAAACTGCACCCACCCACACTAAACACCGTCAGCTGGGAACAAACTAATGGAATCCCTTTCCACCCCGTGCAAACTGCACCCACCCACACTAAACACCGTCAGACTGGGACAAAACTATGGAATCCCTTCCACCCCGTGCAACTGCACCCACCCACACTAACACCGCAGACTGGGACAAACCTTAATGGAATCCTTTCCACCCCGTGCAACTGACCCACCCACACTAACACCGTCAGACTGCGAAAACATGAATCCTTTCCACCCCGTGCAAACTCGCACCCACCACCACTAACACCGGTCAGACTGGGACAAAACTAATGGAATCCCTTTCCAACCCGTGCAAACTGCCACCACCCACACATAACACCGCAGACTGCGACAAACTAATGGAATCCTTTCCACCCCGTGCAAACGCCCAACCACACTACACGTCAGACTGGGACAAACTAATGGAATCCCTTTCCACCCCGTGCAAACTGCACCCACCCCAAACGAACACCGTCAGTCTGGGACAAACTAATGGAATCCCTTTCCACCCCGTGCAAACTGCACCCACCCCAAACGAACACCGTCAGTCTGGGACAGATTCCTCGTCATCAGAGCTGTAGTGGACGCTGTCATAGATGTCATCTAGGTCCTCTTCCACGAGGTCATCTATGAAGTTATCTTCTAGGAGGGAGGTGTCTTGGCCCATAGCTTTGCTGTATAACAGTTGGACAGAGTCCTGGTGTCTTCTGAGGCTGCTGACTCTCCTCTGAAGCAGGGAGAAGAGACCTCAATTCAATTTGTCAGCCTAACACCAACAATCGTAATGTGTAGGGTAAATACAATGATGTATTCCTTAAATTCAATAGCAATTACAGGGTGCCAACATCAATTGTACATATTAATGAAAGTTCCCCTACTTTGCCTGCTTAGGTCAGGTGCCACATGTGAAGCAAGGTCTTGCACATTCTCCGATTCCTCTCTTTAGGCTTTCCCAGTGCTGCTGGACTTCCTGTAGGACAATTAACTCCTCCTCCTTCGGCCGTGTCAGGAGCATCACCGGGTCAAAGGCTGTGTTCGTTGTGAGTAGGTCCACATAAGAATGCAATGTGGATTTGTAACTTTAATGGCAGTGTTTGCGTAACTGAACAAACACAGACAGCAAACAAAAAACATTATTATTGTGACCCACTTTGTCCGTGCAGCTCCTCAAGGCCAGGCAGGAAGGTCTGCGTAAAGGATCTCCTCTYCAGATGGTATTGCTGAACCTGGTACAKYMGGTGTTGTACTCCTCTATGGCAGCTGTCAATTTGGCCTTTTCTTCCAATATCTTTCTGCTCAGAGGGTGTCTTTTCTTGCATCCATCTGTCACCAAAAAAACAAAAGGAGAATGTAATTATATTTGTTACATTTCATGACTTGTGTGTTCAATTCAATATTCAGGAAATGTAACAAACCTGTCTGACGGTACAGGGTTCTGTTTCATTTGTTGTGATGCAGAAACACGACTTCTATTGTTCTCTGTAGTAACCCGGGGACCATCCATGTTCTCAGCTGTTTCCTCTGAAATACAACACARATAAATGAACAACGTCTCTCCAACGCTGAGTAGTTGCACTCYCTTCCTTTCTGTACAGCACTTTGAGATATCAGCTGATGTAAGAAGGGCTTTATAAATACATTTGATTTAAACATAGGGCCTGTGAAGGTTTCTGTAACAAATGATTTGTTATGTGGGGGGGTGAGTGAGAATCCCACCTGGAGAACCAGGGAATGTTTTGTCTGCCTCCTACCCTTCCACCTGTGAGTGTATAGAACCCCTCCATCACTGTAGAGAGATATGGCTGTAGTTGGAGGAAGGGGAGTGTAGAACCCCTCCATCACTGTGGAGAGATATGGCTGTAGCTGAGGAAGGGGAGTGTAGAACCCCTCCATCACTGTGGAGAGATATGGCTGTAGATGGAGGAAGGGGAGTGTAGAACCCCTCCATCACTGTGAGAAGATATGCTGTAGATGGAGGAAGGGGTGTAGAACCCTCCATCACTGTGGAGAGATATGGCTGTAGATGGAGGAAGGGGAGTGTAGAACCCTCATTCACTGTGGAGAGATATGCTGTAGATGGAGG
>NW_019943668.1:53295-62672 GCF_002910315.2 Salvelinus sp. IW2-2015 | reverse complement strand
AAAAACAAAAAAGAGAGGATAAGCCAAAAACCCCAGCTTTTTTCTACAGTAAATTCAATCTATGGTGTGACAAGCCAAAACCCCAGCTTTGATTCTACAGTAATATTCAATCTATGGTGTGACAAGCCAAAAACCCCAGCTTTGATTCTACAGTAAATTCAATCTATGGTGTGACAAGCCAAAAACCCCAGCTTTGTTCTACAGTAAATTCAATCTAATGGTGGTGACAAGCCAAAACCCCAGCTTTGATTCTACAGTAAATTCAATCTATGGTGTGACAAGCCAAAAACCCCAGCTTTGATTCTACAGTAACTTCAATCTATGGTGTGACAGCCAAAAACCTCAGCTTTGATTCTACAGTAAATTCAATCTATGGTGTGACAAGCCAAAAACCCCAGCTTTGATTCTACAGTAACTTCAATCTATGGTGTGACAAGCCAAAAACCTCAGCTTTGATTCTACAGTAAATTCAATCTATGGTGTGACAAGCCAAAAACCCCAGCTTTGATTCTACAGTAAACTTCAATCTATGGTGTGACAAGCCAAAAACCCAGCTTTGATTCTACAGTAAAATTCAATCTATGGTGTGACAAGCCAAAACCCCAGCTTTGATTCTACAGTAAATTCAATCTATGGTGTGACAAGCCAAAAACCCGCTTTGATTCTACAGTAAATTCAATCTATGGTGTGACAAGCCAAAAACCCAGCTTTGATTCTACAGTAAATTCAATCTATGGTGTGACAAGCCAAACCTCAGCTTTGATTCTACAGTAAATTCAATCTATGGTGTGACAAGCCAAAAAACCTCAGCTTTGATTCTACAGTAAATTCATCTATGGTGTGACAAGCCAAAAAGCCTCAGCTTTGATTCTACAGTAACTTCAATTACAGGACAGACCAAAATATTGAGTAAAGTCTAAATTGGAATATCAAACAGTAGACCTGGATCCCATCGTCAAGTGGAAATGTTCTTAAAACAGCATTTATCGTTCTCGTAACCGTAGGTGCAGCCAAGTGGAAATACGAACGCTTTCTAGCTATTCGTACTGACGCTAATTTGAACACAAGAAAGTTTAGTGAAAAGGTGCTACCACTCAGAGCCATGTACCCTAGCCTTAGTACGGGTTAACGTTTTGGTTGGCCAACACATTGTACCCTAGCCTTAGTACGGGTTAACGTTTTGGTTGGCCAACAACATTTAAGACTACAATGAATGCATACACTGCTATTGTATTTTCAGTTACATTCTGGTCAATAAAAATGGTTTACATGTTGTTGTTTTTTTGTAAGAAATACATGGAACTACAACCCGAATAAAACACCATTAACCATCATGCATTGCTTACATTCATTCTATACTGAAAAGTCTGTTCAGAAAACAGTACATATAGGCATACAACCACAATGTTTTAATAGGGATTAAATAAAGACAATATATCTATATATTCATAACGGAAAATAAATATATAGTGAAATACAGGTTATAGCGTCTATGGTTGTTGCAAAGGCTTGTGTGTCGTCTACTGGTTAAATTCGTGTCTTTTTTTGCACGAATTAAGTAGCACATAAATTTGTGTATTTTCAAACGATTTGAACCACGCAAAAATGCACGAAATCCTCTTAAATACATTTTGTACATATATGCGCGAATTGAATGTGAGGTTGGGCTGGCTATTCTCATGCTTAAGTTTAAGGTCAAAATACACATAGAGAGGTGTCAAAAGCAGTGCACAGGGATACTGGCCCATGTTGACTCCAATSCTTTTCCACAGTTCTGTCAAGTTGGCTGGATGTCCTTTGGGTGGTGAACCATTATTGGTACAGTTAGAGAATTTCCAGTCATCTGGTGATTTTTAGTACAGATACTGTTCTCTCTGAAGTAGAAAGAAGAATCGATATAAGTTTAAATATTAGACATGTGTAAGCAGAATGAAGGCCGAAGCCCATGTGAGTGTACAGAGATGGATCAACATCGAGTTAACTATTAGACAGAACGTAAGCAGAATGAAGGCCGAAGCCCATGTGAGTGTACAGAGATGGATCAACATCGAGTTGACGTCACTGGTCTGGGCCATGTCTGATCTTGTGAAGGCTACTGGACAGGAACATTAGCCAATCAGTTACCAGTAGGAGTGTGCGTGTCACACCACCAATAGAATCTATGCCCCAATGTCTCTGAGTCAATAAGAGAGTGGAAACTAAACAAGACAACAAGATTCATAAAGTGGAGTGATGATTTTATGTAAGGGTAAGACTGTATAAAAAGCCAAGTGCTAAAAATGGAGAGTCAGTTCTTCCATGGAATTGCTCGGCTTTGTTACTGTTTGTAATAAAGTCTCTTTGAATTCACAAGCTCCTTTATCTCTGAGAGATTTATTTGATTCAATATTTCCACGACAATACACACAGGAAACTGTTGAGCATGAAAAACCTAGCAGCCTTGCGCAGTTCTTGACACAAACCCACTACCACACCCTGTTCAAAAGGCACCTACATTTTATGCCCAGTCGCCCGCTGAAAAGCACACATACGCAATCTGTATCTCAGGGCATAAAAATCCTCCTTTGACCCGTCTCCTCCCCTTCATCTGCACCGATTGAAGTGGGATTTAACAAGTGACAGGAAGGACAGCTTTCACCTGGATTCATCATGTTTTTGTAACAGACAGAAAGTATAAAGTGCTTTAATGTCTAAATGGTCAAACAAATATGCGTGGAAATATCCTCAAATAAAAGGTAACATTCTGTACCATATTGAACATGTCATCTCAAATAGAAAAATGCTGGAGTATAGAGGGAAAATGTACATTTTATCTTTATTGTCAAAATACATAGTGAGGATTTACACTGTATATACTGTAATTGTTGTAAGAATACAAGGTTGAGACATGCAGGGTCAGATGTTACATAATGAGACATGCAAACCTAAATGCTAGTTGACTCATGACTAGGGTGAGGTCTATGTAGGAGGAATGACAAACTTCCTAATACGTATTCCGTAGTTTGGGGGTTGTTGTTTAAGGGGGAGTAGATGGTCCTAATTTATAAACATGCTCGTCTGATTCCTAAGTCACTTCACCAAACCCAACCAGGACTTCACCTTCTACTGCTGCAAATCATGAAGACATCTCTGGTCCTCCTTGCCCTCGGTCTGCTGGCTTGTTCAGGTGAGCTTTCATTTGTTAACTGCTGTAAATGTACACTCTTAGAAAACAAAAGGGTTCTTTGGCTGTCCCCACTGGAAAACACTTTTTTGATTACAGGTAGAACCCGTTTTGGTTCRGTGTAGAATTGTTTTGGGTTCCATGTAGAACCCTCTGTGGAAAGGGTTCTACATGGGACTCAAAAGGGTTCTAGCTGTAACTAAAACATTTCTACCTGGAAGCAAAAAAGGGTTCTTTAAAAGGGTTCTCCTATGGGCACAGCCGAATAATCATTTTAGGTTCTAAGATAGCACCTTTTTTCTCTCTCAGTGTAGCAGATACTTTTTGGGGGCAAGCAGTCTGTAAGGGGAACTCTGGGTAAGGGGGGGGGGGGACCAATAACGTTCTAATAAAGTCACGTTAGTAAACCAACCTCAAGTTTGCTTTGGGTTTCAGTACAATACAAGTACAATGTTGAGGAGTTTTACAAAGAGTGATAACTGTTGTACCCCCTTCTTTTCATCGTATGGGAAGTCCATGGGCAAGAAGAGGTTGACACTGATAATGACCACAAGGAAGTAGAACATCTGAATACCACCAAGCCATCTACAGATTTGCGAAAGGACTTTGATGACGACCTTGAGGTAATAAAAAAAATAAAAATAAAAAAAAAACAGTATGGTGGTACATTTAAATTAGCTAGCATAGATATTTTCTTTCTACAGAATCACTTAACCTTTACTTTTTGCCACATCTATACGTATTCAAATGTATTTCAACCATAACATTTGACATTTCACAATTTAGCAGACGCCCTTATCCAGGAGAAATTATAGTTATGCAGCCCTTATCCAGAGTAACTTATAGTTAGTGCAGCCCTTATCCAGAGTAACTTATAGTTAGTGCAGCCCTTATCCAGAGTAACTTATAGTTAGTGCAGCCCTTATCCAGAGCAACTTATAGTTAGTGCATCCATCCTCAGGTAGCTGGGTGAGCGCCACATATCACAGTGAACGCTAAACACAGAAAACATCCCATCCTTTCTCGTCTGTTTCTGTTTACTAAAGTGGCAAGAGCTATCATGGAGTCCATTATGCGGGCTGTGTAAGGAACTGCTGACCTTAGTGAAGAAGGCTCTCTCCAGTCACCCTACAAAGGTAACTACCGTTAGCATTACAATTCATCAAATCGTACTAGTTAGAGAAAAATGTATCTGAAAGTTTCCCGCTGATGTTGATACATTTCTCTACAGGAGGAGATAAAGCTGGCACTATTGGTCGCYTGCGATGCACTGGGACCCGCTAGCCCCGTGTGTATGTCTATGGTCAATATGTGGWTGGATGTGTTGATTGACGAGCTTCTCAAACACATTAAAGTGAGGCCCATCTGCGTTAAGATWCACGCCTGCAAGTGAGTGACGATAGATCACGTAAAAAGTGATCAAGTGAGATCAGAGTACAGAGATTACCACTTTGACACGATGCTTTATTAATTTTAAAACTTTTTAGAGTTATAACGCACGAATTGAAATACTCAAATCTAGGGTGACGTCTTCCCTTCTTTCACTGATGTTGTTGTTGTTGTTTGTGTGCATCTTCTAGACCAAAGAACGTTTTGGATTGGAGAAACCGCCAGAATATGGAAAAACAGTCGGATAACTTAACAGATGCCAGCACGTTAACAGTATGCTTTACGGTCCCACGTTTTATTAGCATAGACATRTCTTTTCTACTTTCCATAGATCAACCTTTACTTTATTGCCACATTTATGCATATTGAAATATACTTAAAACCATAACACATCACATCTATTCTTCTTTTCTGCAAAAAAAAAAAGCAACAACCTTTCAAGATGCCAACATGCTGGGTGTGTAAGACCCTGCAGACCATCGTGAAGAAAGTGATCACCAGTTGTCCCTCCAGCAGGGTATCTACCCATTAGCATTACATTTATCAAATTGTACTATTTTACTGAAATATTTTCTCTGAAAGTTTTTATTTTTGTTAATTATGACTTTTCTCTAAAGGACGACATAAAGCTGGAACTAAKAATGGCATGCGATGAACTGGGCCCCCTTAGCCCGGTGTGTAAAGACATGGCGGAAACATCCTTTGAGGTGCTGCTTAAGGAGTTTACCTGCAGCCATCACAAGAACAACCTGAATTAAGATTCAAGCCTGCAAGTGAGTGATGAAAGRGATTTATTAAAGAGGCCTACACACTACAGAGCGATTATTATTATTATTATTATTGTTCATTAAAAATGCTATTGAGTAGAAAACATTGAATTAAATACATGTACGTTTATGTCTTACCATCTTCCACTCGTGTCATTTTTTGTTGTTGTGCATCTTTAGACCAAATTCAGTGTTTGGGACCTGAGCTACTGATCAAGCAGCCAGTATCCAGATTCCAACGTGAGAAGATGGATGTTCAGGTGTCAAGATGATGCTATGCTGCCAGCCTCTTGTCTTTCTTCAACCTAAAATCCTCAGTAGAAAAACAATACTGTTAGAATGTTCATTCCTAACTTTTTTNAAGATGATGCTATGCTGCCAGCCTCTTGTCTTTCTTCAACCTAAAATCCTCAGTAGAAAAACAATACTGTTAGAATGTTCATTCCTAACTTTTTTTGGGGGGGGCTCAAAAAATAAAGTAATCTCATAGAAACTGATACTTCAACCCTTCTTTGATAATTATAAAGTGATGCTCCACAACTTTTGTAAAATTTCAGACGGAAGTATTGAAAGTGATGTTCACGAGCCAAGACGGCTCTCAGTTTTTTTTTGTGTACTATGTCATCCGATTGTAAACTACATCATCAATTTCGTATGATACGCGAGTGCAGCAAGGAGCCAAGGTAAGTTGCTAGGTAGCATTAAACTAATTTGCCAGAATTTTACATAATTCTGACATAACATTGAAGGTTGTGCAATTGTAACAGTATAGCTTCTGTCCCTCTCCTCGCCCCAACCTGGGCTCGAACCAGGGACCCTCTGCACACATGGACAACAACAGTCACAACAGCTAGCCATTTCACATCGGTTACACAATGTAACAGCAATATTTAGACTTAGGGTTGCCCGGGTTGTCACCTCTTCACTGTTGACGTTGAGACTGGTGTTTTGCGGGTACTTAGGGTTGCCACCCGTTAGATAAAATACGGAACGGTTCCGTATTTCACTGAAAGAATAAACGTTTTGTTTTTTCGAAATGATATTAGTTTCCGGATTTGACCATATTAATGACCTAAGGCTTGTGTTTATTATATTACGTCTCTGATTTGATAGAGCGGTCTGACTGAGCGGTGGTAGCTGCGTTTGCCAGCAGCTCTTAGCAATGCTTGATTCACAGCGCTGTTAATGACTTCAAGCCTACCAGCTCCTGAGATTAGGCTGGCAATACTAAAGTGCCTATAAGAACATCCAATAGTCAAAGGTATATGAAATACAAATGGTATAGAGGGAAATAGTCCTATAATAACTACAACCTAAAACTTCTTACCTGGGAATATTGAAGACTCATGTTAAAAGGAACCACCAGCTTTCATTTGTTCTCATGTTCTGAGCAAGGAACTTAAACGTTAGCTTTCTTACATGGCACATATTACACTTTTACTTTCTTCTCCAACACTTTGTTTTTGCATTATTTAAACCAAATTGAACATGTTTCATTATTTATTTGAGACTAAATAGATTTTATTTATATGTATTATATTTATATGTATTATATGAAGTTAAAATAAGTGTTCATTGTTCATTCAGTATTGTTGTAATTGTCATTATCACACACGCACACATATATATATATATATATGCCGATTAATCGGTATTGGCTTTTTTTGGTCCTCCAATAATCGGTATCAGCGTTAAAATCATAATCGGTCGACCTCTACTTGACACACCTGTATTTCAGGAGTTTCTCCCATTCTTCTCTGCATTTCCTCTCAAGCTCTGTCAGGTTGGATGGTGAGCGTTGCTGCACAGCCATAGTCAGGTCTCTCCAGTGATGTTRGATCTGGCTGTGTTGTCCTGGCTGTGTGCTTAGGGTCGTTGTCCTGTTGGAAAGTGAATCTTCACCCCAGTCTGAGGTCCCCGGAAGGTTTTCATCAATGATCTCTCTGTACTTTGCTCCGTTCATCTTTCCCTCGATCCTGACTAGTCTCCAGTCCCTGCCGCTGAAAACATCCCCCTCACAGCATGATGCTTGCCACCACCATGATCACCATTGGGATGGTGTCGCGTTTCCTCCAGACGTGTTTCATCAGACCAGAGAATATTGTTCTCATGGTCTGAAGATCCTTATATAGACATGCGGTGTGCCTTCTAATCAATCCAATCAATGAATTTACCACAGGTGGACAACAAAGGATGATCAATGGAAACAGGATTCACCTGAGCTCAATTTTGAGTCTCATAGCAAAGGGCGAATACTTATGTAAATAAAGCATTTGTTTCTTTTGCAAACAAATCTAAAATCTGTTTTCGCTTTGTCATTGGTGAGTGTTGATTAGAAAACATGTAATTTAATCCCATTTAAATAAGTCTGTAACTTAACAAAATGTGGGAAAAAAGGAAATGGGTCTGAATACTTTCCGAATGCTCTGTACGGAATTGGCAACTCGTTCTCATTCTGAGAAAAGAAGGTAGGCCACTTGATTTTAACATCTGAACAAACCGGACAGGCTAAAAAGCTTTTCGACCAGTTGGAGACAGAAAGAAGGGTGTGTTCATAATTCAACTGTTAAACAACTGTTAGCAAATAGATCCAAGTTGYCTAAACTTGAKGTATAAAGATTAGCTGGCTAGTCACTAGCACGTGGGCTTGAGAGATTGTTGATGAGACCTGTGTTCATTTTCTATAATGCCTACAAATAAGTTAGTCATTACTTGTTACATTTGTAACAAAAAAGGGKATTTMAATAGACTTGAAAGCCAGATCAGTGATTATTGCGACAACAACAAAAAAGCAGATTCAACTATTTTTTATAAAATAAATGATTAGTGGGTCTTATGGTTGTGGACGGCTTATATTTAGCCTCGATATAACTTCGCAAGCCCTGAATTCATTAGATTATTGCTGACCGTTAGAAAGGCAGTGTATTAGACCTTTAATTGTACAACGCTTATTTAGAGAAAAACAAAATCGAGAAATATATCGTGAATCGCCCATAAGTTTGAAAAACTGAAGATACAGCTGTGTGATTTTTAAGTCATATCGCCCAGCCCTAACGGAGTACATTTAGAGTAGAGTACAATACAGTACATTATACTGTACTATACTCTATACTGTTGTACTGTACGGAACTAACCGTTACTTTTCTGTCCTGTACTCTACTGTACTGTGCTTTCCAATCTTGTGTAACAGTAGCTATGTTTCCAAGAAGTTAGCCAGTGATTTTTTTGTTGTTGACATTTAGATAAAGTTTGAATCGCAAATAGATCAGACAATTGCCCGCTAGGTTGTTTCCATGTACCTATCTCGTGCTGGTAAAAACAGCTGGACGTAATGACGCACGTCGTACTGTCAAAATGATTTGCCAATCATCATTTATTTGATAAACACTGTTTTCATCCTCATTTGTCAGAATAAAGAAATTTAGACAAAAGAAAGACCCACCCAACAAAACAGATAAAAATGTTGTCGAGCATTAAAACATTTCTCCTTATATCGCGTTTCCATTGCACATTGTCTCAAATACTGTTTTTTAGACCACATTGCTTTAGTTGAATTCACCTGAGTCATTGGAAACCTGCCTAATAATGTCCGAGTGATTGGTTCATATTTGTTCAGGTCTAATGTTTGGGTCAAGTAAAAAAAAATATTTAAAAAAAGACACAAAAGACGTCGGTCCGTGCGTATTGGCGTGTATCCTATAGTGACTAGCCGGACTGTTCCCCATACTGAACACCTACCACATGGATGGAACTTCATCTGTTACCGGAGTCTAGTTGATAGGTATTGACTAGCCGGATGTTCCCCATACTGAAACACCTACCACATGGATGGCATCATTCTGCTACGGAGTCTAGTTGATAGGTATTCGACTAGCCGGACTGTTCCCCATACTGAAACACCTACCACATGGATGGACATTCATCTGTTACGGAGTCTAGTTGATAGGTATTTGACTAGCCGGACTGTTCCCCATACTGAAACACCTACCACATGGATGGACATTCATCTGTTACGGAGTCTAGTTGATAGGTATTTCGACTAGCCGGACTGTTCCCCT
>NW_019943668.1:43355-50434 GCF_002910315.2 Salvelinus sp. IW2-2015 | reverse complement strand
TTATGAGATGACATCAGTGAAGCTGGAAGACTGCAGACCTGCATATCTTGTATCCACTGAAGTCTCGTACTATCGGTGTTAGTCTTTATGAGATGACATCAGCTGGAAGACTGCAGACCTGCATATCTTGTATCTACTGAAGTCTCGTACTATCAGTGTTGTCTTTATGAGATGACATCAGTGAAGCTGGAAGACTGCAGACCTGCATATCTTGTATCCACTGAAGTCTCGTACTATCGGTGTAGTCTTTATGAGATGACATCAGCTGGAAGACTGCAGACCTGCATATCTTGTATCTACTGAAGTCGCGTACTATCGGTGTAGTCTTTCATGAGATGACATCAGCTGGAAGACTGCAGACCTGCATATCTTGTATCTACTGAAGTCGCGTACTATCGGTGTAGTCTTCATGAGATGACATCAGCTGGAAGACTGCAGTCAAACACTGGAACTGAATGTGTCAACATAAAGATGACGAAGAGAAGATTGGTGAAATCTCTTTCTCGTGGTTGAGAGAATACCAAGAGTGTGCAAAGCTGTCATCAAGGCAAAGGGTGACTATTTGATGAATCTCAAATATAATATATTTCGATTTGTTTAACACTGTTTTTTTTGGGGTTACTACATGATTCCATATGTGTTATTTCATAGTTTTGATGTCTTCACTATTATTCTACAATGTAGAAAATAAAGAAAAACCCTGGAATGAGTAGGTGTGTCCAAACTTGTGACTGGTACTGTATATCTGTATTTATCTACTCAAAACGTGTCACGACACCTCTACACACGGGACAAGCCAATTTGCTAGTCACCAATATTCTCTAAATCAAATCAAGGATGACTGTTGAACAGTCTTGTGGCCTGGAGATAGAAGTGGTTTCATTCTCTCAGTCCCAGCTTTGATGCACCTGTACTGTCTCCGCCTGATAGATGTAGCGGGGTGAACAGGTCGTGGCTCGGGTGGCTGAGGACCTTGATTATCTTCTAGATGGTAGCGGGGTGAACAGACCGTGGCTCGGATGGCTGAGGTCCTTGATGATCTTCTGGATGGTAGCAGGGTGAACAGACCGTTGGCTCGGATGGCTGAGGTCCTGATGATCTTCTAGATGGTAGCAGGGTGAACAGCCGTGGCTCGGGTGGCTGAGGTCCTTGATGATCTTCTAGATGGTAGCGGGTGAACAGACCGTGGCTCGGATGGCTGAGGTCCTTGATGATCTTCTGGATGGTAGCAGGGTGAACAGGCCGGGCTCGGGTGGCTGAGGTCCTTGATGATCTTCTTCCACAGAGATCATCTACAATGAATATGTAATGGGTTGAAAAACGTAGACACTAAAACAGACACCCCTTTCGTTTTTAAACCAAGTTATATTTGTGTAGCTAATCAATCTCACTTTTATATTCTACATGATTTAGCAGTAGTTAGTCCATCAGTCCAATAGATGTCGCTGTTGCACTGTGGTAGTGGGGGGCAACAGGAAGTTCTGGTAGGCGCACACCATTCTTTAGAATAAACAAAATGCCAGAACTGTGCTGTCCGTTTCTCTTTAGTACTACAGGTATGTACTAGCATGTTAGATGACAAATCAGTCAAGGTATTATCATGTTTGGGAAGGGTTTTGTGCCAAACCGAGTGAGTGAAGAACGTACCACCACGAGTCCACCACACGTTCATTTGTGAGGCTTTCCAGGTTCGCATGTAGCTCAGTGGGTTTCGCCTGGGGATGTTCAGAACAAAAAAACGTTTTGGAAAGTAGCAGATAGAAATCCCCTGGAATAGAACTGACACGATTCCTTAGAATCAGAGGCATGTTTGTTCTACATAATAGATTTATATCTGATCATGGCCAACGTCTCCGTCCTCCTGCTGGATGCAGCCCTGGTACTCGTTTGTCTGCATTTCCTGCTGTGTTAAACACATTGATTCTCAATGCAAATCAGCCCAGGATATTCTCCTATAAAGTTGGGTAGCTGATGGGTCTACTCAGGGCTTCAATAGTCAAAATAATTAATCACAGGAACCAGGACTAATAAAGCCAATGCAACTGGCTGTTTCACAAACGCTCGGCCTACTGTTACGGAGTCTAGTTGATAGGTATTCGACTAGCCGGACTGTTCCCAGACTCCACGCGTAGGATATCATACTGAAACACCTACCACATGGATGGACATTCATTAAAATAAAATGATAGGCCTACGTTACGGAGTCTAGTTGATAGGTTTTGACTAGCCGGACTGTTCCCCATACTGAAACACCTACCACATGGATGGACATTCATCTGCTACGGAGTCTAGTTGTAAGGTATTCGACTAGCCGGACTGTTCCCCATACTGAAAAACCTACCACATGGATGGACATTCATCTGTTACGGAGTCTAGTTGATAGGATTTTTGACTAGCCGGACTGTTCCCCATACTGAAACACCTACCACATGGATGGACATTCATCTGTTACGGAGTCTAGTTGATAGGTATTTGACTAGCCGGACTGTTCCCCATACTAAACACCTACCACATGGATGGACATTCATCTGCTACGGAGTCTAGTTGATAGGTATTCGACTAGCCGGACTGTTCCCCATACTGAAACACCTACCACAGGATGGACATTCATCTGTTACGGAGTCTAGTTGATAGGTATTTGACTAGCCGGACTGTTCCCATACTGAAACACCTACCACATGGATGGACATTCATCTGTTACGGAGTCTAGTTGATAGGTATTCGACTAGCCGGACTGTTCCCCATACTGAAACACCTACCACATGGATGGACATTCATCTGTTACGGAGTCTAGTTGATAGGTATTCGACTAGCCGGACTGTTCCCCATACTGAAACACCTACCACATGGATGACATTCATCTGTCACGGAGTCTAGTTGATAGGTATTCGACTAGCCGGACTGTTCCCCATACTGAAACACCTACCACATGGATGGACATTCATCTGTTACGGAGTCTAGTTGATAGGTATTTGACTAGCCGGACTGTTTCCCATACTGAAACACCTACCACATGGATGGACATTCATCTGTTACGGAGTCTAGTTGATAGGTATTCGACTAGCCGGACTGTTCCTCATACTGAAACACCTACCACATGGATGGACATTCATCGTTACGGAGTCTAGTTGATAGGTATTTGACTAGCCGGACTGTTCCCCATACTGAAACACCTACCACATGGATGGACATTCATCTGTTACGGAGTCTAGTTGATAGGTATTCGACTAGCCGGACTGTTCCCCATACTGAAACACCTACCACATGGATGGACATTCATTAAAATAAAATGATAGGCGACGCTTATAAATACCTATCAACTAGACTCCGTAACAGATGAATGTCCATCCATGTGGTAGGTGTTTCAGTATGGGGAACAGTCCGGCTAGTCGAATACCTATCAACTAGACTCCGTAGCAGATGAATGTCCATCCATGTGGTAGGTGTTTCAGTATGGGGAACAGTCCGGCTAGTCAAATACCTATCAACTAGACTCCGTAACYGTAGGCCTATCATTTTATTTTAATGAATGTCCATCCATGTGGTAGGTGTTTCAGTATGATATCCCTACGCGTGGAGTCTGGGGAACAGTCCGGCTAGTCGAATACCTATCAACTAGACTCCGTAACAGTAGGCCGAGCGTTTGTGAAACAGCCAGTTGCATTGGCTTTATTAGTCCTGGTTCCTGTGATTAATTATTTTGACTATTGAAGCCCTGAGTAGACCCATCAGCTACCCAACTTTATTAGGAGATATCCTGGGCTGATTTGCATTGAGAATCAATGTGTTTAACACAGCAGGAAATGCAGACAAACGAGTACCAGGGCTGCATCCAGCAGGAGGACGGAGACGTTGGCCATGATCAGATATAAATCTATTATGTAGAACAAACATGCCTCTGATTCTAAGGAATCGTGTCAGTTCTATTCCAGGGGATTTCTATCTGCTACTTTCCAAAACGTTTTTTTGTTCTGAACATCCCCAGGCGAAACCCACTGAGCTACATGCGAACCTGGAAAGCCTCACAAATGAACGRGTGGTGGACTCGTGGTGGTACGTTCTTCACTCACTCGGTTTGGCACAAAACCCTTCCCAAACATGATAATACCTTGACTGATTTGTCATCTAACATGCTAGTACATACCTGTAGTACTAAAGAGAAACGGACAGCACAGTTCTGGCATTTTGTTTATTCTAAAGAATGGTGTGCGCCTACCAGAACTTCCTGTTGCCCCCCACTACCACAGTGCAACAGCGACATCTATTGGACTGATGGACTAACTACTGCTAAATCATGTAGAATATAAAAGTGAGATTGATTAGCTACACAAATATAACTTGGTTTAAAAAACGAAAGGGGTGTCTGTTTTAGTGTCTACGTTTTTCAACCCATTCATTGTAGATGATCTCTGTGGAAGAAGATAATCAAGGACCTCAGCCACCCGAGCCACGGCCTGTTCACCCTGCTACCATCTAGAAGATAATCAAGGACCTCAGCCACCCGAGCCACGGCCTGTTCACCCTGCTACCATCCAGAAGATAATCAAGGACCTCAGCCACCCGAGCCACGACCTGTTCACCCTGCTACCATCTAGAAGATAATCAAGGTCCTCAGCCACCCGAGCCACGACCTGTTCACCCCGCTACCATCTATCAGGCGGAGACAGTACAGGTGCATCAAAGCTGGGACTGAGAGAATGAAACCACTTCTATCTCCAGGCCACAAGACTGTTCAACAGTCATCCTTGATTTGATTTAGAGAATATTGGTGACTAGCAAATTGGCTTGTCCCAGTGTGTAGAGGTGTCGTGACACGTTTTGAGTAGATAAATACAGATATACAGTACCAGTCACAAGTTTGGACACACCTACTCATTCCAGGGTTTTTCTTTATTTTCTACATTGTAGAATAATAGTGAAGACATCAAAACTATGAAATAACACATATGGAATCATGTAGTAACCCCCAAAAAAACAGTGTTAAACAAATCGAAATATATTATATTTGAGATTCATCAAATAGTCACCCTTTGCCTTGATGACAGCTTTGCACACTCTTGGTATTCTCTCAACCACGAGAAAGAGATTTCACCAATCTTCTCTTCGTCATCTTTAATGTTGCCACATTCAGTTCCAGTGTTTGACTGCAGTCTTCCAGCTGATGTCATCTCATAAGACTACACCGATAGTACGACTTCAGATAACAAGATATGCAGGTCTGCAGTCTTCCAGCTGATGTCATCTCATGAAGACTACACCGATAGTACGCGACTTCAGTAGATACAAGATATGCAGGTCTGCAGTCTTCCAGCTGATGTCATCTCATAAAGACTACACCGATAGTACGCGACTCTAGTGAGATACAAGATATGCAGGTCTGCAGTCTTCCAGCTGATGTCATCTCAAAAGACACACCGATAGTACGAGACTTCAGTAGATACAAGATATGCAGGTCTGCAGTCTTCCAGCTGATGTCATCTCATAAAGACTACGATAGTACGGACTCAGTGATACAAGATATGCAGGTCTGCAGTCTTCCAGCTTGATGTCATCTCATAAAGACAACACTGATAGTACGGACTTCAGTGGATACAAGATATGCAGGTCTGCAGTCTTCCAGCTACTGATGTCATCTCATAAAGACACACCGATAGTACGCGACTTCAGTAGATACAAGATATGCAGGCTGCAGTCTTCCAGCTGATGTCATCTCATAAAGACACTGATAGTACGCGACTTCAGTAGATACAAGATATGCAGGTCTGCAGTCTTCCAGCTGATGTCATCTCATAAAGACACACCGATAGTACGCGACTTCAGTGATACAAGATATGCAGGTCTGCAGTCTTTCAGCTCAGATGTCATCTCATAAAGACACACCGATAGTACGCGACTTCAGTAGATACAAGATATGCAGGTCTGCAGTCTTCCAGCTGATGTCATCTCATAAAGACTACACCGATAGTACGCGACTTCAGTGATACAAGATATGCAGGTCTGCAGTCTTCCAGCTGATGTCATCTCATAAAGACTACACCGATAGTACGAGACTTCAGTGATACAAGATATGCAGGTCTGCAGTCTTCCAGCTGATGTCATCTCAAAGACTACCGATAGTACGAGACTTCAGTGGATACAAGATATGCAGGTCTGCAGTCTTCCAGCTTCACTGATGCCACTCATTCTAAAAGGACTACTTCTGATAGTACGAGACTTCAGTGGATACAAGATATGCAGGAAGATATTTCAGCAGAGGACTGGGGTATGATATGCTCTAGAGCTCAGATACAGACAATAAACACCCACCTGAGATTGTTGCAATACGATTGGACAATGAGAACATGTATCACCCTTGTATAGCTCCATAAATGTGACCCCAATACCCCAGACCTGTGTGTTAAATGTAATACGCATTTAYGCACCTTTTATCATTAGCCTGTGGGAATGTGCTGAGATACAAACGTTTTGGAGCTCAGTTCTACGCTAAATCTACCCCCCATTACCACTAATCCCTAAACTATGCCTGGAAAATCTTTACCCAGAGAACATCTCTTTACATAGGAGAGAAAAGAAAATGGTTGACCTCAGTCTATTACYAGCTAGACGTTTACTTGCTCTCAATGAGAAGTATGGCAGTTCCCTCTCACTTGGTTTTGGTAAAAAAAAATAAAAAATTACATGGAAAAAATGTATTCATATCGTGAAAAAGAAAAGCCCCAGAGTTTCATCATATTTTGGGATCCATTTTGTGAGTTTTTGTAAACCGGTGATATTGTAGAAACATTGGAACTGTAAATCTGTATATTCTACACCCGTCTCAACGTCAACAGTGAAGAGGCGACTACGGGATGCTGGCCTTCCAGGCAGAGTTGCAAAGAAAAAGCCATATCACTATTGTTTTCACTATATATTTTACCTCTTGGGGATGTCATTCGAAAACATAATGTTAACTTTCACTGCTATGCAGACGACACACAGCTGTACATTTCAATGAAACATGGCGAAGCCCCAAAATTGCCCTCAAAGGAGAAAGTTTGCAGCCATCCACTTCCTTATGGTCTGAAACACAGGCTTCCAGG